>NW_007163749.1:0-741 GCF_000164805.1 Carlito syrichta
AGATAACTAACTTGGAACCTAGCTGTCCAGCTGACTTAAACAGTTAGCTAACTAGCTAGTTACTTAGCTTGCAAGCTGACTTAAATAGTATGCTAACCAGCTAGTCTCCTAGCTAACAAGGTGACTTAAATATTTAGCGGCCTAGATAGCTAGCTGATTAACATGCAAGCTAACTATTAATCTTACTCATTATCTAACATGAGAGCTAGCTGACTTAATCATCTGACTTAACTAGTTAGCTAAAGAGCTAGATAGCTGACTCAACCAGCTGACTTAACTCACTAGCTAACTAGCCTACTCAATCAGTTCACTCAACCCTTTTGCTAACTTGATAGCTAGCTGACTCAACCAGCTGACTTAACCCGTTAGTTAACTAGCTAAGTACTTGACTCAAACTGCTGACTTAACCCAATAGCTAACTAACCATAACCAGCAAAACTAACTAGCTAGCAGGCTGACTAGTCCGCTGACTAAAGTAGCTCACTTAACTAGTTTGCCAGCCAGCTAGTCAGCTGACTTAATTTCCTAGCTACATAGCTATTCAGGAGCCTAGACAGCTGACTTTACTTGCTGACTTAATGAAGTAGCCAGCTGGCTGGCAGCAGACTTAATTAGCTAGCTACCAACTAGACAACTGGATAGCCAGCTGATTTAACTAGCTGACATAACTAGATAGCCTGATGGCTAGACAGCTGACATAACTAGCTACCTACCTACATAGCCTGCTGGATTGCCAGCTTA
>NW_007163750.1:0-731 GCF_000164805.1 Carlito syrichta
AAAAAAATGCCAGGAAAAGGTTCTCAGAATGTGACTCTGTAGGGTCTCTCTAATAGTACATAGGATTCTGTCCCCCATCTATTGTCCTGGGATGGATGTGGAGTTTGTCACCTGAAAACTGAATTGTGATAAGGAAGGAATGAACAGGAAGTTGCACCCTCAGTATTGGTACAACCACTGCCCATTCCTAGGCAGGTCATAGTCCAGACTGCTCAGTTTAATAGTCAATAAAGCAGTGGGGGTTGGAGACTTAATTTATTAAACTACAAAGGCACCAGCCAAGATGGATGCTTTTCAGTTAGTTTACATTGGCTGTTTATTCAGGTCTGACCAGTTGAAGGGAGGTTGGGTTTTTGTATAGCCATATTGCAACATTTAAAAAAATATGCTAATAGGAATAAAATTTATTATCTTGAAATTGGTAAACAAAAGAAAAAATTCAAGCATTTATTCTGCCTTTCCTAGTTGATCTGGGCCAATGGCAACCAGAGGTAGAAGGTAGGGTTGGGCATTTTTTTTTTTTAATTTTAAAGATGTGGAGTACAATTCAGTGTTAGGTACATATGTAGTCATTGTACAGGTAAATTGGGCCTCCCTTTGTGCCCCACTTTACCTGGTTTGAGATAGGGTATCCTTTTTGATGTTGTGTGCCTTCCCTGGCAGTGTCCCATTACTGCCAATCCCTTTCTTATAGTATTATAACTAATGTAAAGTTTTCATTTATAAGTGAT
>NW_007163751.1:0-683 GCF_000164805.1 Carlito syrichta
CAAGCCAACAAACACATGAAGAAATGCTCAACCTCACTAATCATCAGGGAGATGCAAATCAAAACCACACTGAGATACCACCTAACTCCAGTCAGAATGGCAATTATCAACAACTCAAAAAATAACAGCTGCTGGAGAGGGTGTGGTGAAAAGGGAACACTTCTACACTGCTGGTGGGAGTGTAAACTAGTGCAACCTCTGTGGAAAGCAGTGTGGCGATTCCTAAAAGCTCTAAAAATTGACCTTCCATATGACCCTGCAATCCCCCTACTGGGAATATACCCTGAAGAACACAAATCACTCTATAAAAAAGATACCTGCACACGTATGTTTATCGCAGCATTGTTCACAATAGCAAGAACCTGGAAACAACCATGCTGCCCATCAAAAGAGGACTGGATTAAAAAAATGTGGTACATATACACGATGGAATACTACGCAGCCATAAAAAAAAAAATAAAAAAATAAAAAAAAAAAATAAAAAAAAAAAGAACAAAATCATGAATTTTGCAGCAACCTGGATGGAACTAGAGTCTATAATACTGAGTGACCTCACACAGAAACAAAGATCAGAATATCACATGTTCTCACTCATATAATGGACCTTGAACATCCAATGTAATACTATAACAAAATGACTGACGGTACTGGGAAACTATGGGGGGGGAGGGGGGAGGGGATTA
>NW_007163752.1:0-813 GCF_000164805.1 Carlito syrichta
TCTACAATAAATAAAAGAAATCAGCCAGGCATGGTAGCATATGCCTGTAATTCTGGCTACTTGGAAGGCTGAGGTGGAAGGATCGCCGGAGCCCAGCTGGTCAAGGCTGCAGTGGCAGGAGCGGCCACTGCACTCCAGTCTGGGCAACAGAGTGAGACTCCAACTAAAAAAAAAAAAAGATATTGCACAGTTATCATTTTTAATATTTTAAATCCTTTCATATCACATTTCAGAAAATATTACTTAATGTGAAGCAAAGCTAATCTCTTTGATTAAAATATTTTATATCCATTAAAACTTTCTTCAGCCAGTTGTGGCCCAAGCCTGTAATCCCAGCACTTTGGGAAGCTGTTGTGAGAGGATTGCCTGAGCTCAGTGGTTTGAGACCAGCCTAGGCAACTTGGAGAGACCTGGTCTCTACAATAAATCAAAAAATAAGCTGGGCTTGGTAGTGTGCACCGGTAGTTCCAGGTACTTGGAAGGCTGAGGCTAGAGGATCACTTGAGCTCATCAGGGTGACTCCCAGTGACTCAGAAAGCTGAGGAGGATAGACTAAACCAGGAGGTGGAGGCTGCAATAAGCCATGATTGAGTCATTGCACTCCATTCTGGGCAACAGAATGTAACCACAACTAAAAGAAAAAAATCAATGATATCTGAATTAATATTGAATGGAACAAAACAATAATGTGTCTCTAAATTTCTGAGAAAAAATACTTTCAACCAAGGACTCTGTTCCTGTCGAATTTTTAATTAAATGGGAGTGCACTACTGCAAAAACTGTGTTCTTAGAAATAGAGCTAGAAATCTGTAT
>NW_007163753.1:0-800 GCF_000164805.1 Carlito syrichta
GATATTGCACAGTTCTCATTTTTAATATTTTAAATCCTTTCATATCACATTTCAGAAAATATTACTTAATGTGAAGCAAAGCTAATCTCTTTGATTAAAATATTTTATATCCATTAAAACTTTCTTCAGCCAGTTGTGGCCCAAGCCTGTAATCCCAGCACTTTGGGAAGCTGTTGTGAGAGGATTGCCTGAGCCCAGTGGTTTGAGACCAGCCTAGGCAACTTGGAGAGACCTGGTCTCTACAATAAATCAAAAAATAAGCTGGGCTTGGTAGTGTGCACCGGTAGTTCCAGGTACTTGGAAGGCTGAGGCTAGAGGATCACTTGAGCTCATCAGGGTGACTCCCAGTGACTCAGAAAGCTGAGGAGGATAGACTAAACCAGGAGGTGGAGGCTGCAATAAGCCATGATTGAGTCATTGCACTCCATTCTGGGCAACAGAATGTAACCACAACTAAAAGAAAAAAATCAATGATATCTGAATTAATATTGAATGTAACAAAACAATAATGTGTCTCTAAATTTCTGAGAAAAAATACTTTCAACCAAGGACTCTGTTCCTGTCGAATTTTTAATTAAATGGGAGTGCACTACTGCAAAAACTGTGTTCTTAGAAATAGAGCTAGAAATCTGTATTCTTAGGCTTTAATAGGTCACATAAATTCAATTTACATACAGATTGTACTTTAATATAAAAGGAACTTTTTTTCTAATTGTTAATGAGTACAAATTAATTTTTTTCCTCGCTATCTTTTCTACTCAGTTGGAGTTTCTCACTCTACCACCCAGGCTGGAGTGCAG
>NW_007163754.1:0-1014 GCF_000164805.1 Carlito syrichta
TGGAAGGCTGAGTCTAGAGGATCACTTGAGCTCATCAGGGTGACTCCCAGTGACTCAGAAAGCTGAGGAGGATAGACTAAACCAGGAGGTGGAGGCTGCAATAAGCCATGATTGAGTCATTGCACTCCATTCTGGGCAACAGAATGTAACCACAACTAAAAGAAAAAAATCAATGATATCTGAATTAATATTGAATGGAACAAAACAATAATGTGTCTCTAAATTTCTGAGAAAAAATACTTTCAACCAAGGACTCTGTTCCTGTCGAATTTTTAATTAAATGGGAGTGCTCTACTGCAAAAGCTGTGTTCTTAGAAATAGAGCCAGAAATCTGTATTCTTAGGCTTTAATAGGTCACATAAATTCAATTTACATACAGATTGTACTCTAATATAAAAGGAACTTTTTTTCTAATTGTTAATGAGTACAAATTAATTTTTTTCCTAAGGCTATCTTTCTACTCAGTTGGAGTTTCTCACTCTACCACCCAGGCTGGAGTGCAGTGGCTCACTCACGGCCACCACAGTCTCAACCTGCTGACCTCAGTTGATCCTTCCACCTCAGCCTTCCATACAGATGGAAATACAGACACACAACACCAGGCCTGACTAATTTTTTAATTTATTGTAGAAATGAGGTCTTGCCAAGTTACCCAGGCTGTACTTGAACCCATAGCCTCAGGTAATCTTCTCATCTCAGCCTCCCAATGTACGGGGATTATAGGCATAAGCCACCATGTCTGAATCCTAAGGCTATCTTAAAAATGAATTTTAAGGGAGGAGGGAGGGAGGTGGGATTAACAGTAGCAAATATCTGTCTGGGGACGGGGAAACACCTCTTATCAACAGGGTGCCTGAATGAAATGTAATTGTATACCTAACCCTTAACTGTACCCCACAACATCATAATAAAAAATATTGATAAAATTTTAAAAATAAATGAATTTTAATTATAACAGCAAGGTAATATGGATTTATTTTAGCATATTAAAGAAAAATTTTAGAAATTTTTTTA
>NW_007163755.1:0-1000 GCF_000164805.1 Carlito syrichta
CAAGGTGAAGGATTACAGGGTTCACCTTAAGACTAGAGTTACACTCAAAAATGGCAAGAAGATTCTTTTTGTCCTGGAATCTGGCCTTAGGTGTTCCAAGGAACCTAACGGACTTGGAGTGCCCGATATGCGTTTACAAGTTTCACGAAGACCAATGTTCCTGGATTCCTGAAATGACTGATTCATAATATACGCATACTAAATTGCTCCAAAACATTTGGAGAGCTCAAAGTCCTGTTTCTTGTTTGTCCCATAGCAGACACCCTGGACATTTTTGGATTGAGGACTCATACAAAAAATATTCTTTATTCTTCCGTAGTTAGAGGCCATGTAGTGTTGTGTATATAAGGACTCTCTTTCCCTAGATTCTTGTTTCGAAACCCTGATTCTTGTTTAGCCCTTAGTAAGACGCCATGTAGATTTTTTGATCGAGGAACCCTGTAAAAGAGATTTCTTCTTTTTTCTTAGTAAGAGGCCATGTAGTTTCCTGTATATGAGGACTGCTAATACCCATATTCATGCCTCGAAACCCTGATACTTCTTTAGCCGTCAGCAAGATGCTCTGTAGATTTTCAGGCCTGAGGACTCGTATAACCTGGATTCCTTATTTTTAGCAACAGCCGTGCAGATTTCTGTATGAGTACTCCCTTTCCCAGATACATGAGTCAAAACCCTGATGCTTGTTTAGACCGTAGGAAGACGCCGTATAGTTTTTTAGGGATTGAGAACACATGTCACCCAGATTCCCCATTATTTCTTTTGAAAGGTCCATGCAGTAGCCTGTATATGAGGATTTCATTTCCCTAAATTATGCTTCAAAAACCCAAATTCGTGTTTAGCCTTTAGCAAGAAACACTGAACTTTTTTGGGATTGAGGACAAGTGTAAACCAGATTCTTTATAATTCCTTAGCAATAGACAGTGCAGTTTCCTGTATATGAGGACTGCCATTACCCGGATTCCTACTCCAAAAAGCTTTTGGGTTGTTATCTCTTAACAGA
>NW_007163756.1:0-3739 GCF_000164805.1 Carlito syrichta
CCCATTATCCGGATTCCTACTCCAAAAAGCTTTTTGGTTGTTATCTCTTAACAAGACGCTCTGTAGATTTTTAGGATGGAGGACTCGTGTAAACAAGATTCCTTATTATTCCGTAGCAACATGTCGTGTAGTGTTCTGTATATGAGGACTCCCATTACAGAAATTCCTGCTTCACTCTCAGCAAGATGTCGAAATATTTCCTGGTGATCTAGAATTCCAGTTGCTTGGATTTCAAGAGAAAGACTCCCATAAAGTTCTTCTGGAATTGGAACCCAAGATTCTTGGTAACCTTTTAGAAGACACCCTAAAAATGTGGCGACTTAAAAGCCCAGATTGCTAATTATACCTTGTCAAGCGAACTTGTAGATTTAGGCGATTGAGAACTCCAAGAACAGGATTTCCTTTCCGTTCTCAGCAAGATGCCCTGATTTTCCCTGTCTATGTGGATTCCAAAACTCTGTATACAAAAATGCAGATGCCCAGATGTTTCCTAGGGATGTGGTATTCATGATTCCAGATTACATTTTAATAATTCGTACTAAATATTTGGCAAGCACAAAACCCCCGGCCCCTCTCCAAATAAAACTGCAAATTGAAATTTAAGGATAACCAAGTTCATCTTTAGACCAGAGTTACATCCAAATACGGCTAGAAGATATATTTGTTCCGGGAGTCTGGCCTTAGTTGTCCCGAGGAACCTAAGGGACTTGTACTACCAGATACCCGTTTACAACTCTCAAGAGGACCAGAATGTTGCTGGAGTCCTGAAATGACTGATTCATAATACCCACAAGCCAAATATCTCCAAAACATGAGACGAGCTCAAAGTACTGATTCTTGTTTATCCCGAAGCAAGACACCCTGAGAATTTTTCGGATGGGGGACTAGTGTATCACAGATTCCTTATTCTTCCTAAGCGAGGGGACGTGTAGGGTCCTGTATATGAGGACTCCCTTTCCCCAGAATCCTGTTTCAAAACTCTGATTCTTGTTTAGCCTAAGCAAGATGACATGCAGATATTGTGACAGAGGAACTGCGTAAAACAGGTTTCTTATTTCTCCTTAGCAAGAGATCGTGTTGATTTTGTATATGAGGACTGCTATTACCTAGGTTGCAGATTCTTAATCCTGATTCTTGTTTAGCCCACATCAGATGACCTGTTTATTTTTAGGACTCAGGACTGCTATAACCCCGATTCTTTTTCTTCCTTTGAAAGGGGTCGTGTAATTTCCTGTATATTAGGACTCTCATTACATAGATCCTGCTTCGAAACTCTGATGTTTTTCGGCCTTTCCAAGATGCCCTGCTGATTTTTGGGATTGAGGACTCGTGTAACCCGATTCCTTATTCTTTTGTAGCTAAAGGTCATGTAGTTGCCTGAATATAAGGACCCCATTCCCCAGATTCATGCTCGAATACTCCCTGATTCTTGTTTAGCCCATAGCAAGACGACCTGAAGTATTTTGGGGATTGAGGACAGAAGTAACGCAGATTCCTTTCTTACTTAGCAATAGGCAGTGAAGTTTCCTGTATGTAAGGACTCCCATTACCCAGAGTCCTACTTCAAAAACCTGATTCGTGGTTACCTCTTAGGAAGCCAGCCTGTAGTATTTGGGATTGAGGACTCATGTAACCAAGATTCCTCATACTTCCTTTGCAATATGACGTGTACTTTCCTGTATATGACGACTCCCATAACCAGGTTCCTGCTTCACTCTGCAGATTGCCGAGACAGTTCCTGGTGAACGAGAATTCCAGTTGTTTGGATATCAAGAGAAAGACTCCCATAATGTTCTTTGGGAACTGGAATCCCAGATTCCTGGTTCCCCTTCACAAGACCTCCCCAAAATATTGAATCTTCAAAACCCAACATCCCAATGCCAACCTGCCCACCCACAAGAATTTTCTGTAGTTTGAGGACACCTGAATTGAGGGCTTTTGTACCAATATGCCTTTTGATTCTGGGGACATGATTATGGTCGTAGATGTTCCGTGGACACAAAAGGATTTGTAGGGTCAGATTCTTGATTACAACCAACAAGAGGTCAAGAGTTTCCTGTGGATCTGCAATGACAAGATTTAGCGTATCCACGGATCAAGTAGCTATGAAAAGTGTAGAGACCCAGAAGCCCAGATTTCTGATTAAACCATATCAAGAGGCCCTGTAGATTCTGGTTAATGAGAATGCCTAGAACCGGGTTTCTTTTTCATTCTCAGCAAGATGCCCTGATTATCCCTGTCGATGTGGATTCCAAACTATGTATACAAAAAGACAGATTCCCAGAAGTTTCCTAGGGACGTGGATTCCTTGATTCCTGGTTACCTTTTAAAATACGTACTAAATATTTGGCAACTGCAAAACCTCTTGTCCCCTCTCAAAATAAAAAGAGAAAGGCAAGGTGAAGGATTACAGGGTTCACCTTAAGACCAGAGTTACATCGAAATATGGCAAGAAGATACATTTTGTCCTGGAACCTTGCCTTAGTTGTTCTGAGGAACCTAAACGGACTTGGAGTGCCCAATACCCGTTTACAACTTTCAAGAGGACCAGAATGTTGCTGGAGTCCTGAAAACACTGATTCGTAATATCCACATGCTAAATTGCTCCAAAACTTTTGGGGAACTCGAAGCCCTGTTTCTTGTTTGTCCCATAGCAGACACCCTTTAAATTTATTGGATAGAGGACTCATACAAAAAAGATTCTTTATTCTTCCTTAGTTAGAGGTCGTGTAGTGTACTGCATATGAGGACTCTCTTTCCCTAGATTCCTGTTTTGAAACCCTCATTCTTGTTTAGCCCTTACTAAGACGCAATGTAGATTTTTTGATAGAGCAACCGTGTGAAACAGATTTCTTCTTTTTTCTTAGCTAGAGGCCATGTAGTTTCCTGTATATGAGGACGGCTATTACCCACATACATGTCTCGAATCACTGATTCTTCTTTACCCGACAGCAGGATCCCCTGTAGATTTTCAGGACTGAGGGCTCGTATAACCCAGATTCCTTATTTTTAGCAATTACTGTGCAGTTGCCTTTTTATGAGTACTCCCTTTCCCAGATACATGCGTCGAAACCCTGATTCTTGTTTAGAAATTAGGAAGATGCTGTGTAGTTTATTGGGGATTGAGAACACATATCACCGTGATTCCTTATTCTTTCTTAGGAATAGTCCAGCAGTTGCTTGTATATGAGGATTTAATTTCCTTGGATTATGCTTCAAAAACCCAAAATCGTGTTTAGCCCTTAGCAAGTCACTGTGAAGTTTTTTTGGGGATTGAAGAAACGTGTTAACCAGATTCCTTATTGTTCCTTAGCAATAGATAGTGCAGTTTCCTCTATATGAGTACTCCCATTATCCAGATACCTACTCCCAAAACCTGATAGGTGGTTATCTCTTAGCAAGACGCTCTGTAGATTTTTGGGATGGAGGACTCGTGTAACCAAGATTCCTTATTCTTCCGTAGCAACAGGCCGTGTAGTGTTTTGTTTATGAGGACTCCCATTACTGAAATTCCTACTTCATTCTCAGCATGATGCCGAGACATTTCCTGGTGATCTAGATTTCCAGTTAAATGGATATCAAGAGAAATAATCCCATAAACTTGTTGTGGAATTGGAACCCAAGATTCCTGGTTCCCTTTTCAAAAGACACCCTAAAAATAGGGCGACATAGAAGCCCAGATTGCTGATTAAACCTTATCAAGAGACCTTGTAGATTAAGGCGATTGAGAACTCTGAAG
>NW_007163757.1:0-580 GCF_000164805.1 Carlito syrichta
ACAGCTTAAAACTCAAAGGACTTGGCGGTGCTTCACATCCCTCTAGAGGAGCCTGTTCTATAACCGATAAACCCCGATCAACCTTACCACCTCTTGCTAATTCAGTCTATATACCGCCATCTTCAGCAAACCCTAAAAAGGCTTTAAAGTAAGCACAAGTATAAGCATAAAAACGTTAGGTCAAGGTGTAACCTATGAGGTGGAAAGCAATGGGCTACATTCTGTACTTTAGAGTATTACGAATATTCTTATGAAAACAAGAATTAAAGGAGGATTTAGTAGTAAACCAAGAATAGAGAGCTTAGTTGAAATAAGGCCATGAAGCACGCACACACCGCCCGTCACCCTCCTCAAATGCAACTCCACAATAATCTACATAAAACAAATTACAGCGCATGAGATGAGATAAGTCGTAACAAGGTAAGCATACTGGAAAGTGTGCTTGGAATAGACAAAGTGTAGCTTAAATCACAAAGCACCCGGCTTACACCCGGAAGATTTCACAAATGACCACTTTGAACCTAATCCTAGCCCAATATGAATGAACTAAATTATACTAAATCTTGTAAACCAAAACATG
>NW_007163758.1:0-829 GCF_000164805.1 Carlito syrichta
CATAGTTGGCCTAAAAGCAGCCACCCATTAAGAAAGCGTCCAAGCTCAACTTACCAGAAATGCCTTAATCTCAAAAACCAAATGCAACTCCTACAACTACACTGGACCAATCTATAAATAATAGAAGCAATACTGCTAATATAAGTAACAAGAAATTATTCTCCTCGCATAAGCTTATATCAGACCGGATAATCCACTGATAGTTAACAACTCAATATAAACAATTATAAATATACAACTTATTATATCCATTGTTAACCCAACACAGGTATGCGATCCATTCAAAGGAAAGATTAAAAGAAGTAAAAGGAACTCGGCAAAACTTTTAACCCCGCCTGTTTACCAAAAACATCACCTCTAGCATAACTAATATTAGAGGCACTGCCTGCCCAGTGATATATTTATTAAACGGCCGCGGTATCCTGACCGTGCAAAGGTAGCATAATCACTTGTTCTCTAAATAAGGACTAGTATGAATGGCCACACGAGGGTTTTACTGTCTCCTACTTCCAATCAGTGAAATTGACATCCCCGTGAAGAGGCAGGGATATTTCAATAAGACGAGAAGACCCTATGGAGCTTCAATTTAACTACTCAACCAGTACTAAAACAACCTAATAGGATTAACACTAAACTGAACATGAGCCGTAAATTTCGGTTGGGGTGACCTCGGAGCACAAAAAACCCTCCGAATGATAATACCCAAGACCTTACCAGTCTAAGTAAAAATCATTTATTGATCCAAACTTATTTTGAACAACGGAATAAGTTACCCTAGGGATAACAGCGCAATCCTATTACAGAGTCAATATCGACAATAGGGTTTACG
>NW_007163759.1:0-927 GCF_000164805.1 Carlito syrichta
AATGCAACTCCTACAACTACACTGGACCAATCTATAAATAATAGAAGCAATACTGCTAATATAAGTAACAAGAAATTATTCTCCTCGCATAAGCTTATATCAGACCGGATAATCCACTGATAGTTAACAACTCAATATAAACAATTATAAATATACAACTTATTATATCCATTGTTAACCCAACACAGGTATGCGATCCATTCAAAGGAAAGATTAAAAGAAGTAAAAGGAACTCGGCAAAACTTTTAACCCCGCCTGTTTACCAAAAACATCACCTCTAGCATAACTAATATTAGAGGCACTGCCTGCCCAGTGATATATTTATTAAACGGCCGCGGTATCCTGACCATGCAAAGGTAACATAATCACTTGTTCTCTAAATAAGGACTAGTATGAATGGCCACACGAGGGTTTTACTGTCTCCTACTTCCAATCAGTGAAATTGACATCCCCGTGAAGAGGCAGGGATATTTCAATAAGACGAGAAGACCCTATGGAGCTTCAATTTAACTACTCAACCAGTACTAAAACAACCTAATAGGATTAACACTAAACTGAACATGAGCCGTAAATTTCGGTTGGGGTGACCTCGGAGCACAAAAAACCCTCCGAATGATAATACCCAAGACCTTACCAGTCTAAGTAAAAATCATTTATTGATCCAAACTTATTTTGAACAACGGAATAAGTTACCCTAGGGATAACAGCGCAATCCTATTACAGAGTCCATATCGACAATAGGGTTTACGGCCTCGATGTTGGATCAGGATATCCTAATGGTGCAACCGCTATCAATGGTTCGTTTGTTCAACGATTAAAATCCTACGTGATCTGAGTTCAGACCGGAGCAATCCAGGTCGGTTTCTATCTATTTATTATCTCTCCCAGTACGAAGGACAAGAAAGATGGGACCTATCTCTACTTGAA
>NW_007163760.1:0-813 GCF_000164805.1 Carlito syrichta
CCAAGACCTTACCAGTCTAAGTAAAAATCATTTATTGATCCAAACTTATTTTGAACAACGGAATAAGTTACCCTAGGGATAACAGCGCAATCCTATTACAGAGTCCATATCGACAATAGGGTTTACGGCCTCGATGTTGGATCAGGATATCCTAATGGTGCAACCGCTATCAATGGTTCGTTTGTTCAACGATTAAAATCCTACGTGATCTGAGTTCAGACCGGAGCAATCCAGGTCGGTTTCTATCTATTTATTATCTCTCCCAGTACGAAAGGACAAGAAAGATGGGACCTACCTCTACTTGAAGCGTCCCCTATTTAATAGATGAAATAATCTTAATCTAATAAATTAATAAATAATCTTACCCAAGAACAGGGTTCGTTAAGATGGCAGAGCCCGGTAATTGCATAAAACTTAAAACTTTATTATCAGAGGTTCAACTCCTCTTCTTAACAACATGTTTCTAATTAATCTACTAATCCTAATTATTCCAGTTCTCCTAGCCATAGCCTTCCTAACATTAGCAGAATGCAAAGTACTAGGATATATGCAACTCCGAAAAGGCCCTAACATCATTGGGCCCTATGGTCTCCTCCAACCCTTTGCAGATGCAATAAAACTATTTATCAAAGAACCCCTCCACCCACTTACATCAACATCTCTACTCTACATCATTGCACCAACTCTTGCTCTATCCCTAGCTCTCATTATATGAATTCCCATACCCATACCACACCCTCTCCTCAACATAAACCTAAGCGTCCTATTTTATTCTAGCACATCCAGTCTAGCCGTATACTCTATTCTCTGATC
>NW_007163761.1:0-722 GCF_000164805.1 Carlito syrichta
GTACGAAAGGACAAGAAAGATGGGACCTACCTCTACTTGAAGCGTCCCCTATTTAATAGATGAAATAATCTTAATCTAATAAATTAATAAATAATCTTACCCAAGAACAGGGTTCGTTAAGATGGCAGAGCCCGGTAATTGCATAAAACTTAAAACTTTATTATCAGAGGTTCAACTCCTCTTCTTAACAACATGTTTCTAATTAATCTACTAATCCTAATTATTCCAGTTCTCCTAGCCATAGCCTTCCTAACATTAGCAGAACGCAAAGTACTAGGATATATGCAACTCCGAAAAGGCCCTAACATCATTGGGCCCTATGGTCTCCTCCAACCCTTTGCAGATGCAATAAAACTATTTATCAAAGAACCCCTCCACCCACTTACATCAACATCTCTACTCTACATCATTGCACCAACTCTTGCTCTATCCCTAGCTCTCATTATATGAATTCCCATACCCATACCACACCATCTCCTCAACATAAACCTAAGTGTCCTATTTATTCTAGCAACATCCAGTCTAGCCGTATACTCTATTCTCTGATCAGGCTGAGCATCAAACTCTAAATACGCACTAATTGGTGCACTCCGAGCAGTAGCCCAAACAATCTCCTATGAAGTAACCCTCGCAATTATTCTCCTAGCAATTCTCCTAATAAACGGATCCTTCACACTAATAACACTAATTACAACTCAAGAATACTCTTGACTATTTCTCCC
>NW_007163762.1:0-3827 GCF_000164805.1 Carlito syrichta
TTCCTGTATGTGAGGACTCTCTTTTCCTTGATTCCTATTTCGAAACCCTGATTCTTGTTTACCCCTTAGTAAGACACCATGTAGATTTTGTGATTGAGGAACCGTGGAAAACAGCTTTCTTATCTTTTCTTAGCAAGAGGCCATGTAGTATCCTGTATAAGAGGATTGCTAATTCCCACATGCATTTCTCGAATCCCTGATTCTTCTTTAGGGTTCATCAACATGCCCTGTAGATTTTCAAAACTGAAGACTCATATAACCCAGATTCCTTATTTTTATCAACAGCCGTGCAGTTGCCTGTATATGAGTACTCATGTTCACGGATACTGGCGTCAAAAGCTTGATTCTGGTTTAGTTCTTAGGAAGACACCGTATACATTTTGGAGATTGAGGAAACATGTCAACCACATTCATTATTCTTTTGTAGGAAAAGTCAGTGCAGTTGCCTGTATATGAGGATTTCATTTCTCTACTTTATGCTTCAAAAACCCAAATTCGTGTTTAGCCCTTAGCAAGAAACCTTGAAGTTTGATTGGGATGCAGGACACATGTAAACCAGATTCCTTATTCTGCTTTAGCAATAGACAGTGCAGTTTTCTGTATTTGAGGACTCCCATTATCCAGATTCCTACTTCAAAAACCTGAATGGTGGTTATCTCTTAGCAAGACATTGTGTAGGTTTTTGGGATGGAGGACTCGTGTAAGCACGATTCCATATTCTTCCATAGCAACAGGTCGTTTATTTTTCTGTATATGAGTAATCCCATTACTGAAATTCCTGTTTCATTTTCAAAAAGACGCCAAGATATTTCCTTGTGCCTTAGAATTCCAGTTGCTTGGATATCAAGAGAAAGACTCCTATGAAGTTCTTGAGGAATTGGAACCCAAGAGTCGTGTTCCCTTTTCAAAAGAAACACTAAAAATGTGGTGAATAATATTTCGGATTTTGGACTAGTGTACCACAGATTCTTATTCTTCTTTAGCGAGGGGCCGTGTAATGTCCTGTATATGGGGACTCCCTTTCACCTGAATCCTGTTTGGAAACCCTGATTCTTGTTTTGCCATTAGCAAGATGTCATGTAGAAATTGTGATGGAGGAATCGTTTAAAAGAGGTTTCTTAGTTCTCCTTAGGTAGAGATCATGAGATTCTGCATATGAGGACTATTACCTATGTTCCAACTTCTAAATCCTGATTCTTGTTTAGCCCGCAGCAGATGGTCTGTTGATATTTAGGACTGAGAACTGCTATAACCCCGATTCTTTGTCTTCCTTGGCAAGGGGCTGTGCATTTTCCTCTATAATAGGACTCTCATTGGATACATCCTGCTTCAAAACTCTGATTCTTTTTAGCACTTTCCAAGACGCTGTATCGAATTTTTTGATTGAGGAATCGTGTAACCCAGATTCCTTATTCTTTCTTAGCAAAAGGTCATATAGTTGCTTGTAAATACGGACTCCATTTCCCAGATTCATGCTCAAAAACACCATGATTCGTGTTGATCCCATAGCAAGATGACCTGAAGATTTTTTGGGATTGAGGACACAAGTAACGCAGATTCCTTATTCTTTCTTATCAAAAGGCAGTGAAGTTTCCTGTATGTGAGGACTGCCATTACCCAGATTCCTACTTCAAAAACCAGATTCGTGGTTATGTCTTAGGAAGACGGCTTATATTTTTTGGGATTGAGAACTCATATAAGGAAGATTCCTTATACTTCCTTAGCAATATGACGTATAGTTTCCAGTATATGACGACCTCCATTACCCAGCTTCCTGCTTCATTCTGCAGGATGCTGAGACAGTTCCTGGAAACTGAGAATTCCAATTTTTTGGATATCAAGAGAAAGACGTCGATAATGTTCTTTAGGAACTGGAACCCAAGATTCCTGGTTCCCCTTCACAAGACCTCCCCAAAATGTGGAATCTTCCAAACCCAACATCCCAATTCCTACCTGCTCATCAACAAGAAATTTCTGTACTTTGAGGTCACATGAATCGTGGAATTTTGTAAAATATACCTTTGTTTCTGGGGAATGTGATTATGGTCGTAGATTTTCCCAGGAAACAAAAGAATTTGTAGGGCCAGATCGTTGATTACACCTAACAAGAGGACCAGAAAGATTCTGAGGATCTTTAATGACAGGTTTAGCATATCCACGGAGCAACTGGCTCTGAAAATGTACGGATTCGGAAGCCCAGATTGCTGGTTAAACCTGATCAAGGGTCCCTCTAGATTCCGGAAAATGAGTACTACTAGCACCGCATTTCCTTTTTGTTCTCAGTAAGATTCCCTTATTTTTCCTGTCGATGTGTATTCGTCATTCAATATATCAAAAGACAGATGGTCAGAATTTTTCTAGCGACGTGGATTCCATGATTCCTGGTTACCATTAAAAGTACGTAGTAAACATTTGGCAAGTGCAAAGCCCTTGTCCCGTCTCAAAATAAAAAGAGACAAGGAAGTGAAGTTTTACAGGGTCCTCCTTAAGACCAGAGTTACATTCAAATATGGAAAGAAGATTATTTTTGCCTGGAATCTGGCCTTAATTGTTCCTAGGAACATAATGGACTTGGAGTGTCCAATACCCATTTACAACTTTTAAGAGGACAGAATTTTGCTGAAGTCCTCAAATGACCGATTCATAATTTCAGCATTCTAAATTGTTCTGAAACATTTGGGAGCTCGAAGCTCTGTTTCTTGTTTGTCCCATAGCAGACACCCTGGAACTTTTTGGATGGAGGACGCGTAAAACAATGATTCTTTATTCGTACGAAGTTGGAGGCTGTATAGTGTCCTGTATGAGAGGACTCTCTTTCCCTAGATTCCTGTTTCGAAACCCTGATTCTTTTTTAGCCCTTAATAAGACGCCTTGTAGCTTTTTTGATAGAGGAAGCATGGAAAATAGATTTTTTCCTTTTTCTTAGCAAGTGGCCATGTAGTTTCCTCTATATGAGGATTGCTATTACCCACATTCATGCCTCGAATCCTGATGCTTCTTTAGCCGTCATCAAGATGCCCTGTAGTTTTTCAGGACTGAGGACTCATATAACCCAGATTCTTATTTTTAGCAACAGCCTGGCAGTTGCCTGTATATGAGAGCTCCTGTTCACAGATACTGGCATTGAAAGCTTGATTCTTATATAGATCTTAGGATGACGCCGTGTGCATTTTTGGGGATTGAGAAAATATGTCACAAGCATTCCTTATTCTTTCTTAGGAAAAGTCAGTGCAGTTACCTGCATCTGAGGATTTCATTTCCCAGTTTATGCTTCAAAAATCCAATTCGTGCTTAGCCCTTAGCAAGAAACATTGAAGTTTTATTGGGATGGAGGACACGTGTAAACCAGATTCCTTATTCTCCTTTAGCAATAGACAGCGCAGTTTCCGGTATATGAGGACTCCCATTATCCAGAATGGTGTATATGAGGACTCCCACTAACCACCTGAATGGTGGTTATCTCTTAGCAAGACTGTCTGTAGGTTTTTGGGATGGAGGACTCGTGTAACCAAATCTTTATTCTTCCAAAGTATCAGGTCGTGTAGTGTTCTGTATATGAAGACTCCCATTACAGAAATTCCTGCTTCATTCTCAGCAAGACACCAAGATGTTTCCTGTTGACCTAGAATTCCAGTTGCTTGGATATCAAGAGAAAGACTCCCATAAACTTCTTGAGGAATTGGAACCCAAGATTCCTGGTCCTTTTTCAAAAGACACACTAAAAATGTGGCGGCATAGAAGCCCAGATGGCCGATTAAACCTTATCAAGAGACTTTGTAGATTTAGGCGGTTGATAAGTCCAAGAAACGGATTCTGTTTTCGTTCTC
>NW_007163763.1:0-731 GCF_000164805.1 Carlito syrichta
CTGGATATCAAGAGAAAGACTCCCATAAAGTTCTTGAGGAATTGGAACCCAAGATTCCTGGTCCTTTTTCAAAAGACACACTAAAAATGTGGCGACATAGAAGCCCAGATTGCCGATTAAACCTTATCAAGAGACTTTGTAGATTTAGGCGGTTGATAACTCCAAGAAACAGATTCCGTTTTCGTTCTCAGCAAGATACCCTGATTTTCCTGTACATGAGGATTCCAAAACTCTTTATACAAAATGTAAATGCGCAGATATTTCCTAGGGACGTGAATACCATGAATCCTGGTTACATTTTAATAATTCGTAATAAACATTTAGCAACTGCAAAGCCCTCGGCCCCTCTCTAAATAAAGTACAAACGGAAATTTAAGGATTACCAAGTTCATCTTAAGACCAAAGTTACATCCAAATACGGCAAGATTATGCTTTTTTCCGGGAAACTGGCCTTAATTGTCCCGAGGAACCTATGGGACTTGTACTACCAGATACCCGATTACAACTCTCAAGAGGACCAGAATGTTGCTGGAGTCCTGAAATGACTGATTCATAGTACCCACAAGCCAAGTATCTCCGAAATATGTGATGAGCTCGAAGCCATGATTCTTGTTTATACCGCAGCAAGACACCCTGAGAATTTTTCGGACTGTGGACTACTGTATCACAGATTCCTTATTCATCCTTAGCGAAGGCCGTGTAATGTCCTGTATATGAGGATGCCCTTTCCC
>NW_007163764.1:0-753 GCF_000164805.1 Carlito syrichta
TCCGAGTAGCCGGGATTACAGGCATGTGCAACCATGCCCGGCTGATTTTTTGATTTATTGTAGAGATGTGGTCTCACTGTCCAGGCAGGTCTCGAACTCGTTGGCTCAGGCAATCCACTCACCTCGGCCTCCCAAAGGCACAGGATTACAGGCTGAGTCACTGAACCCGGCTCTTTCCTTTTATTTTTTAATATTTCAGTGAGTGTCTCACTCTTCACCCAGGCCTGAGGGTAGTGGTTCACTCCCAGACAGCACAAACTCAGCCCGCCAGGTTCTGCTGAGCCATCCCCCACAGGCCTTCCAAGAAACCAGATCGATAGAGGTTGAGTCCCAGAGCCCTGCCTCGATCCTTCATCTAAAATGAACCAGAAGACTGGATGCAGCAAAACATGCCTGGAATCCCAGTGCACTGGGAGACCGAATCAAGAGGATGGCTGTAGTCCATGAGGTCAAGGCCAGCCCAGGCCTTGCAGGGAGACCCCATCTCTGCACCCTTCCAAAGAGGGGATCTGGGGACTTGGTGCCCATCATCCCAGCCACTACAGAGTCTGAAGTGGGAGGAACACCAGATCCCGTGATTTCAAGGATGGCAGTAAACAATGGTCATGTCCCTGGTCTCCAGCCTGGACCACAGAGCCAGACCCTGTCTCCAAAATTCAGAATCATACAAGATTCTCAACTGCGCCCTGGTGTACTCAAAGTGCGACTGGCTTTAGAATCATAATCGAATGGGACTTGGTGGGAAAGATGTGT
>NW_007163765.1:0-420 GCF_000164805.1 Carlito syrichta
ACTTAATGATATTAGAAATTAACAGGGAAAGTTTAACTAATGAGAATCGTCTATTTACCTGAAAAAATTGTAAAGTCTTTTGTATGAAAATCTATTACATATGACAAAAAAAGAAAAGGTGCTATTGTGAAAAACAGACATTTGAATCCATTAAGTTTCCCGTTATTGGCAATGGATCCCCACTGTCAATAATTTCACGAGACAAGAATTTTATCTTCAGTTAAATGGCATGATTATATGAAATCCTCATATTTTTACAGAACAGAAAATTTTTTAAAATATGTGATACAAACTTCATTGTGGTTATAGTTTACTGAAATGATATAAAATTCAGACTTTAAAAAATTCTGAATTTTATCCAATAAATATTAAGAACTCGGTCAAGCCAGAGAAACCTGAACTGACAGATGTTAGAGTAAC
>NW_007163766.1:0-1024 GCF_000164805.1 Carlito syrichta
CCTAATTAGCTAACGAATTCAGCTGGATGTGTCAGCTAGCTAGCAAGTTAGGTAACGAGTTAAGTCAGCTAATTATGTCAGCTAGCTAGCTCATTAGCTCCGAGTTAAGTCAGATGATTATGTCACCTAGCTATCACGTTAGATAATGGGTAAGCTAATTATTTGCTACCTGGTTAAGTTAGTTAGCTAGCTAGGCAGCTAACTATTTAAGTCAGCTTGTTAGCTAGGTATCTAGCTAGTTAGCTAACAAGTTAAGCCAGTTGGCTAGCTAGGTAGCTAGCTAATGAGCTAGCTATTTAAGTCAGCTGGTTATCTAGGTAGCTAGCTAGTTAAGTCAGCTAGTTAAGTCTGCTGGCTAGCCAGCTGTCTAGCGAGGTAGTGGCTAGCCAGATGGCTATATAGTTAAGTCAGCTAGCTAAGTTAGCTTGTTAGCCAGCAGGCTAGCTAGATGCCTGGCAAGTTATGCTGGCTTGTTAGCAGGCTGGACAGTTAGGTGGCCCACTAGATAAGCCAGCTGGCAATCCAGCATGTATGTAGGAAGTTAGCAAGTTAACTCAGCTGTCTATTCAGCTGGCTAGCTAGGTAGTTAGTTAGTTAGGTGAGCCTTCTAGCCAGCTTGCTAGCTACTTAAGTCACCTAGTTATGTCAGCTGGCTCCTCTAAAGCATTAACTATACTCTCTAACTTTCGATCTATAATCTTCTGAGTAGTTAATGGAATAGAAACAGTCTTAGATAACTGATCAGTAAAGTTAGCTGTATGAACTTCCTTAGATAGAACTACAGCTGAAACTGTTACTGAAGTAGCAATAGCTTATTAATGCTGTAATTCCTAAAATTAAAGTAGCTAAAATAATTTTCTGTCTTTCTAACACAACATTAACCTCATAAAATGTCTGTAAACCATATTCAGCATATCAACAGGATGACAAAGATATGGGGACTATCAAATAGGGGAGTTGCTTAAGAATGACAAATCCCTCATGAAGGCATTAGTTAAACAATTATTAAAATGCATTCATTGCA
>NW_007163767.1:0-671 GCF_000164805.1 Carlito syrichta
AGGACTTGTGAAGGGGTACCAGGAATCTTGGATTCCAGTTCCCAAAGCACATTATGGGCGTCGTTCTCTTGATATCCAAACAACTGGAATTCTCGGTCACCAGGATCTGTCTTGGCATCCTGCAGAGTGAAGCAGAAATTTTGGTAATGGGAGTCATCATATACAGGAAACTTCACGTCATATTGCTAAGGAAGAATAAGGATTCTTGGTTACATGAGTCCTCAATCCAAAAACTAGACGCTGTCTTCCTAAGAGGTAACCACGAATTAGGTTTTTGAAGTAGGAATCAGGGTAATGGGAGTCCTCATATACCGGAAACCTCACTGTCTATTGCTAAGTAAGAATAAGCAATCTGCATTACTCGTGTCGTGAATCCCATAAAAATATCAGGTCGTCTTGCTACGGACTAACCACGAATCAGGGTGTTTTAAGCATGAGTAAGGAAATGGGGTCCTCATATACAGGCAACTACATGACCTTTCGCTAAGAAAGAATAAGGAATCAGGGTTACACGAGTCCTCAAACCCAAAAATCGACATGGCATCTTAAAATGGGCTAAAAAAGAATCAGAGTTTCCAAGCTGGATCTACATAATGAGAGTCCTAATATACAGGAAAATACACGGCCCCTTGCCAAGGAAGAAAAGAATCGGGGTTATAGCAGTCCTCAGT
>NW_007163768.1:0-740 GCF_000164805.1 Carlito syrichta
CAACCATCCAGCTAACTAACTGACTTAAGTAGCTGATTTAACTTGATAGCCATCAGGCAAGTCACCTGGCTTAACTAGTTAGCCACCTAGCTAGGCATCTGTCTAGACAGCTCACTTACCTTGCTGAATAAAATAGGTGGCCATCTGGCTAGACAGCTGGCTTAATTAGCTTGCTATTAACCTAGCCAGGTGGCTACCCAGCTTAATTTGTTAGCTGACATAACCAGCTAGCCAGCTGGCTAGCAAGCTGACTTAGCTAGCTAGCTACTTAGATAGCAAGATGGATAGCCACTTGAATTAACTAGCATAATTAACCAGCTAGTCAGTTGGCTAGCCTGCTGACTCAACTAAGTGACTGAACTCGTTTGCCAGCTGGCTATCCAGCTGATTTAACAAGCTGACATCACTAGCTAAGTAGGTGACCAGCCAAATGATTTAACTAGTTAACTACAAATGTATCCCACGTGATTGCCAGCTGACTTATCTAACTAGTTACCTAGGTACCCAGGTGGTTAGCGAGCTGACTTAACTAGGCGACCTAACTAGCTAGCCAGCTAGCTAGCCAGCTGACTTAACGAGTTAGCTTTACAGCTATGCAGCTGGCTTGCCAGCTGACTTAACGAGCTGCCTTAACTAGCTAGCCAGCTGACTTAACTAGCTAAAATAACTACCTAGCCATCTTTGTAGTCAAATGACTTAACTAGCTTTTTAATTAGCTAGTGAGCTGCCTAGCCACTGTC
>NW_007163769.1:0-912 GCF_000164805.1 Carlito syrichta
GATGATTAGTAAGGTTGAGCATTTCTTCATGTGTTTGTTGGCTGCTCGGATGTATTCTTTTATGAATTATCTGTTCATATCTTTTGCCCATTTTATAATGGGGTTGTTTGTTTTCTTCTTTTCAGTACGTTTCAGTTCCTTGTAGATCCAGGCCTTTGTCAGACCTAGAGTTGGCAAAGACTTTTTCCCAGTCTGTAGGCTGTCTCCCTGCTCTCTTGATGGTTTCTTTGGCTTTGCAGAAGCTTGTCAGTTTAATAAGGTCCCATTTGTCTATCTTCTCTCTTAAGTCCTGTGGGTTTTGGGTTTTGTACAGGAATTGGATGCCAGTTCCGATCTCCATGAGAGTATTTCCTTCCTTTTCTAAGGTTCTTATGGTTTGAGGTTTTACATTTAGGTCTCTGATCCATTTGGAGTTAACCTTTGTGCATGGGGATAGATAGGGATCCTGTTTCAATCTTCTGCATGTGGTCAGCCAATTTTCCCAGCACCATTTACTGAATAGGTTCTCCTCTCCCCATTGGTAGGTGGTGGGGGCTTTGTCGAAGATGAGTTGGTTGAGAAATTGAGGTTTTGCTTCTGGAATCTCAATTCTGTTCCATTGATCTATATGCCTGTTCCTGTACCAATACCAAGCTGTTTTGATGATTGTAGCTTTATAGTAAAGTTTCAAATCTGGTATTGTGATACCACCTGCTTTGTTTTTTTTGCTGAGGATTGTTCTGGCTATTCTTGGATGTTTGTGTTTTCCATATGAATTCCTGTGTTGTTTTTTCTAGGTCTGAGAAGAATGTTGTTGGTAATTTAATGGGTATTGCATTGAATTTGTAGATTGCCTTAGGTAAGATGGACATCTTCACAATGTGATTCTTCCGATCCATGAGCATGGGATATTATCCACTTGTTCATGTCAGC
>NW_007163770.1:0-1095 GCF_000164805.1 Carlito syrichta
TTTTTGATTTTAATAGCTTGAAGGGTATTTTGTCTGAAATTAAGATTGCTACTCCTCCTTTCTTTTGTATTCCATTCGCCTGAAAGTTTGTTTCCCATCCTCTTACTTTGAGTCTGTGGGTGTCCTTTCTAGTGAGATGAGTCTCTTGAAGGCAATAGATTGTTGCCTGATGATATTTTATCCGTTTTGCCATTCTATGTCTTTTCAGTGGTGCATTTAGTCCATTCACATTTAGGCTAATAATTGAAATGCAAGAGTTGATCCCTGTCATAAGGTTCTTACAGAGTTGATCCTGTTTATTTGTTGTCTTTCTTTGGGTTTTGGAGTTGGTTCATGTGTGTTTTTAATCTTTTGCCTGTACTCTTGTGAAGAATGCTGTTGTTCTTTTTTCTTTTTCTTCTGTGTTCAGTACTTTCTTAAGTGTTTCTTGTAGAGGTGGTCTGGTGGTAGCGTAGGTTCTTAGGAATTGGATGTCTGGAAAAGATTTCAATTCTCCCTCACTAATGAAGCTTAGTTTGACTGGGTAGGTTATTCTTGGTTGAAATTGTTTCTCTTTTAGAACTTTGAAGATAGGGCTCCAGGCTCTCCTGGCCTGAAGGGTTTACTAATTGGTTTTCCCTGGTAGGTAGTCTGGCCTTTTTCTCTTGCTGCCTTTAAGATTTTTCCTTTCATAGCTACTTTGTTTAGGTGAATTATTATGTGTCTGGGAGTTGGTCTTCTCGTTTGTTGTCTTGCAGGGGTTCTCTGAATCTCTTGTATTTGAATTTTTTCATCCTTAATGAGATGAGGGAAGTTTTCTTGAATGATTTCATGAAATGTTTGTTCCAGCGTGGCTTCTGGTTCTCTTTCTGCCTCAGGAAACCCGATTATTCTTAGGTTTGGTCTCTTGAAGTGATCATTCATCTCTTGCAGGTTTTGTTCTGTCTTTTTGAGCTTCTTTTCTATGCTTTTGACAGTTTGGGTTAGTTCTGTGTTTTGGTCTTCGAGCTCTGAGATTCTTTCTTCGGCTTGGCTGATTCTGCTTTCCATGCTTATTAGTCTGTTGTTCATTTCCATCACAGTATTCTTTACTGCTGTCATTTCTGACAACAGCTC
>NW_007163771.1:0-819 GCF_000164805.1 Carlito syrichta
CAAGCCCGCTCTGGTGAGCGCATGGGGCAGAGGCATGTCTTTGCAAAAGGCAGCCACCCCTCAATCTCCCTCATTCCAGAGGGTGGACCCGGTCGCTCCTCCTAAGGCCTGCCTTGGGCAAAGGAAGGAGGTGACTCTCAAACCTTAGTGGGGGGCGATCAGGCAACTCATGCCTGTCTTCTCTGCACTCAGGGTGGCCAAGACGGGAAGATAGGTGGAGCCTGGGAGCTGGTACCAGGCTCGACCATAGAAATCCCCCCCTCGACCCCAAGAAAATTCCAGAAAACCTTGAGTGAGGGCAGGCCTGGCGGGAGGATCACCTCAGAACCAGGGTTCAAGACCAGGCAGGAAAGCCAGGATGTCAACCAAATGGAAAATCTGTGATCACAGCAGGAAGGCCCGAGTTGGGCAGTTTGAGAGCATCCAGGGCCACCTATTGAGGAAACAAAAGAGAGAGAGGAAAAGAAAGAAAGCAATTCATTCTCCTGCAAACCTTCTGCCCTCAAGTCCTTCTCCCCCACCCCGCCACATGTTCGGGTTCCCAAAGTTTGACAGCTTCTAGCTCCTAATCTCCCCAATGGCTGCCCCAGCTTTGGTTCAAGAACCCCCAAGGCTCCCTGGTGGGGTTAGTGTTGGCTTTTATCTACAAGGTGAGAAATGTGCCCCTGTCAGGCCGACCATCCCACTCAGCAATGAGGACCTTCCACCAAGAAAGGACAGGAAAATATCCCTCACTTGGGAAAATTTCTTCCTCCCCAAACCCATGATTCCTGACTCTAAAGTCAGTCGCCCTGTGAACACACCACGCATACTGAGACT
>NW_007163772.1:0-729 GCF_000164805.1 Carlito syrichta
CAGTCACGGACACCGCGGACTTCACCTTGCTCTGCTCAGGTGATCCTCCCATCTTGAGCCCACCAAGTGGCTGGAACCTCAGCCCTGCACCACCATGCCCAGCTTATCTTTGGATTTATTTTTGATGTCTGTGATGAGGTCTCACCCTGTGACCTGGGCTGGTGTCAAACTCGCAGGTCAGGCTGTCCACTTAGTGCCTGCACCTCTGAAGAACCAGAATGCCTGGCTGAGCCCCTCAGCCCGGCCTGTGGTTTTGGTGGTGGTTGTTATTATTTTGAGTCAGAGTCCCACTCTGTTGCCAGGGCCAGAGCACAGGAGCCCGCTCTCAACCACCGTGGCCTCCACCAGCTGGGCTCCAGCAATCCACCAAGAGTGGTCTACTGAGTAGCTGAAATGGAAGGCCTGCACCACCAAGCTTGGCTCATTTTTTTGGTGTCTGGTAGAGAAGTGGTCTGGGCAAGGTGCCCAGGCTGGTCTCAAACCTGGGGGCTCAGACCATTCTCTCACCTCAGCCTCCAGAGCACTGGGATGAGAGTCGTGAGCCCTCGTGCCCAGAATCCATATCCCTCTCATGTCCCCATTGTGAGGTCCGCTCCCTTCTGATGACCTGTGACCCTGGAGAGGGTGGCCAGAGTAACCTGCCAGGACTTCTGTGGGGGGAGCGCTTGGTGCATGGGCTTGTCTCCGTCTGGGTTCCCACCCCTCCTCCAGCCTTGTTCCTCAGGATGG
>NW_007163773.1:0-773 GCF_000164805.1 Carlito syrichta
TCAGGTGATCCTCCCATCTTGCCCACCGAGTGGCTGGAACCTCAGCCTGCACCACCATGCCCAGCTTATCTTTGGATTTATTTTTGATGTCTGTGATGAGGTCTCACCCTGTGACCTGGGCTGATGTCAAACTTGCAGGTCAGGCTGTCCACTTAGTGCCTGCACCTCTGAAGAACCAGAATGCCTGGCTGAGCCCCTCAGCCCGGCCTGTGGTTGTGGTGGTGGTTGTTATTATTTTGAGTCAGAGTCCCACTCTGTTGCCAGGGCCAGAGCACAGGAGCCCACTCTCAACCACCGTGGCCTCCACCAGCTGGGCTCCAGCAATCCACCAAGAGTGGTCTACTGAGTAGCTGAAATGGAAAGCCTGCGCCACCAAGTTTGGCTCATTTTTTTGGTGTCTGGTAGAGAGGTGGTCTGGGCAAGGTGCCCAGGCTGGTCTCAAACCCGGGGGCTCAGGCCATTCTCTCACCTCAGCCTCCAGAGCACTGGGATGAGAGTCGTGAGCCCTCGTGCCCAGAATCCATATCCCTCTCAGGTCCCCATTGTGAGGTCCGCTCCCTTCTGATGACCTGTGACCCTGGAGAGGGTGGCCAGAGTAACCTGCCAGGACTTCTGTGGGGGGAGCGCTTGATGCATGGGCTTGTCTCCGTCTGGGTTCCCACTCCTCCTCCAGCCTTGTTCCTCAGGATGGACCTGCTTGCTTATCCCAGGGGCTGCCTCAGGGATAGGGACAGCATGACTCTCAAACCTTCAGGGGGGCAGGGATGGCTGGA
>NW_007163774.1:0-708 GCF_000164805.1 Carlito syrichta
CTGAGTAGCTGAAATGGAAAGCCTGCGCCACCAAGTTTGGCTCATTTTTTTGGTGTCTGGTAGAGAGGTGGTCTGGGCAAGGTGCCCAGGCTGGTCTCAAACCCGGGGGCTCAGGCCATTCTCTCACCTCAGCCTCCAGAGCACTGGGATGAGAGTCGTGAGCCCTCGTGCCCAGAATCCATATCCCTCTCAGGTCCCCATTGTGAGGTCCGCTCCCTTCTGATGACCTGTGACCCTGGAGAGGGTGGCCAGAGTAACCTGCCAGGACTTCTGTGGGGGGAGCGCTTGATGCATGGGCTTGTCTCCGTCTGGGTTCCCACTCCTCCTCCAGCCTTGTTCCTCAGGATGGACCTGCTTGCTTATCCCAGGGGCTGCCTCAGGGATAGGGACAGCATGACTCTCAAACCTTCAGGGGGGCAGGGATGGCTGGGTGACTCACACATGTCTCCTTGGCATTTGGGGAGGCTGAGACAGGAAGATGGGTGGAGCCCAGGATCTCCAGACCAGGCTGCTCACCATAGCAAGACCCCAGCTCAACTACAAGCAAAACGCAGAAAACCTTGGGTCGGGGCAGATCTCAGCAAGTGGATTGCATCTGGCCCAGAATTCAAAACCAGGCAGAGACGAGGATGTTGATGATATGTAAAGTCTGTGATCGCAGAGTTTGGGAGACTGTGCTGAGAGGATGGCCCGAGTTGATCGGTTTGA
>NW_007163775.1:0-780 GCF_000164805.1 Carlito syrichta
ATTCAAGGAAAGAAAGAAAGAAATCCATTCTCCTGCAAACCATGTCCTACGTCCTTCCCCCATGCTCTCCCACATGTGAATGTCCCTCAAGCTCGGCACCTTTCACCCACAACTCCCCTATGGCTGCTCTCACTTTGGTGTGGGATTTCCCGAGGCTCCCTGGCCAGGTTCCTGTCAGCTCTCCTCTCTGAGATGTAAAATATGCCTCAGGCAGGCCAACCCTCCAACTCAGCAATGAGGACATTCTGCCAAGAAAGACAAGGGACACATCCCTCACCCAGGGACATTTCTTCCCCATCCCATTTTTCCTGGATCTAAAGACAGTTGCCCTGTGAACACACCACCTGCAGTTGAAAATCTTTGTATGATTCTGATGTTTTTTGAGACAGGGTATGTCTCTGTGGCCCAGGGTAGGACCCAAGGACATGATCAGCATTCACCACAAGCTTCAAAATCACGGACTCTGATGATCCTCCCACCTCAGCCTCCACAGTGGCCAGGAAGATGGGCACTTTGACCCCAGACCCACTTTCTTTATGGATGTGGAAACGGAGTCTCCCTGTGTGGACCAGGATGGCCTTGGGCTCCTGGGCTCCAGCCATTATCTGTCCTCGGCCTCCCAGAGCACTGGTATTCCAAACATGGGCGATGCACGAGGCCTTCTAGTTCGTTTTTGAGGAAGGATAAAGTCCAGGTTCTGGAGCTCATTCTTGCCATCCCAGTGCTTTGGGAGGCTGAGGTCAGCATCCGACCTGAGCCCATGGGCCAAGACCTGCATGG
>NW_007163776.1:0-686 GCF_000164805.1 Carlito syrichta
AAGAGGATAACCTGACTACGGTGGTTTGAGAGTGGCCTGGGCAACCTAATGAGGAAAGAAAAGAGAGAAAGAAAGAAAGAAAGAAAGAAAGAAAGAAAGAAAGAAAGAAAGAAAGAAAGAAAGAAGGAAATAAATCCATTCTCCTGCAAACCTTCTGCCCTTAACCCTTCTGCACCCGACCCTCACATGTGAGGATCCCCCAAACTCAGAACTTACCAGCCCAAACCTCTGGTGCTCAGCCTCATATCCCAGCGATTTGGGAGGTGGAGGTCGGCCGCTGGCCCAAGTCTCCAGGTCGAGACCCACCCAGGCACCTTGACGAGACTTGTCTCTACCCTCCGTCCCAAATGACCAGGCGTGGCCATTGTGAGCCTGTCATTCCGGCTCCTCGGAAGCCTGGGAAAAGGTTCACTGGAGCCCAGCAGGCCGAGGCTGCAATGGCCGGGAATGAACCAACGCCTTCCAACCTGAGAGATGGAGTAGGACTCCAACTCAAAGAAAAAATGAAAAAAAGGAAGAGCATCCATTTGTGTATGGAGTTGGAATCATTGTGAACAGACATAGATCATTTGGGAAGGCAGCCCCAACATTGGGCCTAGAGTTACTGAAAGATGGTTGATCAGCAGTAATTGGGCTGTGGCTTTGGGAGGCCGAGGTGAGGGACCTCTGGATCCTGGGAGATCGAG
>NW_007163777.1:0-841 GCF_000164805.1 Carlito syrichta
CGGGTATTATTATTCTAATTTGGATCAAGCTTTTCCCCCCCAGGCTGGAGCGCAGAGGCCCGCTCTTGTCCATTGTGACCTCCACCAGCTGAGCTCTGGCGATACTCCTGCTGAGCAGCCCAAATGGCTGGAACTACAGGCATGTGCCACCATGTTCAGTTCATTTATTTGGCTTCCTGTACAGACAAGGTCTCGCCAAGGTGTCTGGGCTTATCTAGAACATGGTGGCTCAGGCCATCCTCTTGCCACAACCTTCCAAAGCACCGGAGTGACAAGCGTGTACCCCCATGACAGGTCTCCACACCCATCTCAGGGCCCCACTGTGAGGCCCGTTCCCTTCTGATGACACAGGAACCCAGAGAGGGTGGCCAGAATTGTCCACTGAGCAATCCTGGGGGAGCGCCTGGTGCCAGGGAGTGTCTAGGCTGGGGCACCCACAGCTCCCCTGTGAAGCGGGGAGGCAGGACTGTGGAGGCACCTGGCTGAAGGCATGGGACCGATGTGCCTGGTGGCCACCTTTGTAACCTCCCATGACCGAAAGGCCAGAAAGTGCCATTTCCTCTCCCATCCCTGAGGGTGACTCCTTGGGCTAGATGATAGGGCGGGTGGTGGTGGTGGTGATTATGATTATTTGGAGTTGGAATCTCTCTTTGTCACCCAGGCCAGAGCACAGGGGCACACTCACGGATACCACAGACTCCACCTGCCGGGCTCAGGCAATCCTCTTTCCTTGGCCCCCCGAGTGGCTGGAACCACAGATCTGTACCACCATGTGTGACTAATCTTTGTATTTATTTTTAATGGCCGAGACTCGGTCTTGTCTAGTATCCCAGGTTGGTCC
>NW_007163778.1:0-724 GCF_000164805.1 Carlito syrichta
GAAGACAGCATGCCCAGTTGAGAATTTGTGTACGATTCTGATTTTGGAGACAGGGTCTGGGTCTATGACCCAGGATGGGACCTGGGGACATGACCGTTGTTCAACGCCCATCTCAAAATTGTGGTCTCCCCAATTCTCCTGCCTCATGATCCAGAGTTTTTGGGATGACAGGCACCTCTATCCCAGATCCCCCCTTTGGATGGATGCGGAGATGGGGTCTCCCTGTGTGGCCTGGTCTGGCCTTGGGTTCCTGGGCTCCAGCCACCCTCTTGCCATGGCATCCCAGAATGCTGTGATTCCAGGCATGAGCTGCAGCACCAAGCCTTCTGCTTCGTTTTGACGAAGGATCGAGTACAGGATTTGGGGCTCAGCCACGTCATCCCAGCACTTTGGTAGGATGAGACCAGTGGCTGGCCCCAGCCCATGGGCCGAGACACACCCGGGCAACTCGGCAAGACCTCGTCTCTACCCTCCATTCCAAATGAACTGGATGTAGTGGTGCATGCCTGTCGTTCTGGCTCCTCAGAATGCCAGGGAAAGGCTCACCAGAGCCTGGCGGAGCAATGCTGCGGTGGCTGGGAATGAGACACCACCCTCCAGCCTGGGCGATGGAGTGAGACTCTGACTCAAAGAAAAAGAAAAAAAAAAAGAAGAGCATCCATTTATGTATGGAGTTGGCATCATCTTGAATAGACAGATTATTTGGGTAGGAGCCCACAACCCG
>NW_007163779.1:0-658 GCF_000164805.1 Carlito syrichta
TCTCCTGCCTCATGATCCAGAGTTTTGGGATGACAGGCACCTCTATCCCAGATCTCCCCTTTGGATGGATGCGGAGATGGGATCTACCTGTGTGGCCTGGTCTGGCCTTGGGTTCCTGGGCTCCAGCCACCCTCTTGCCATGGCATCCCAGAATGCTGTGATTCCAGGCATGAGCTGCAGCACCAAGCCTTCTGCTTCGTTTTGACGAAGGATCGAGTACAGGATTTGGGGCTCAGCCACGTCATCCCAGCACTTTGGTAGGATGAGACCAGTGGCTGGCCCCAGCCCATGGGCCGAGACACACCCGGGCAACTCGGCAAGACCTCGTCTCTACCCTCCATTCCAAATGAACTGGATGTAGTGGTGCATGCCTGTCGTTCTGGCTCCTCAGAATGCCAGGGAAAGGCTCACCAGAGCCTGGCGGAGCAATGCTGCGGTGGCTGGGAATGAGACGCCACCCTCCAGCCTGGGTGATGGAGTGAGACTCTGACTCAAAGAAAAAGAAAAAAAAAAAGAAGAGCATCCATTTATGTATGGAGTTGGCATCATCTTGAATAGACAGATTATTTGGGTAGGAGTCCCCAACCCTTGGGCCTAGAGTTCCCAAAAGATGGTGGATCGGCAGACAATCGGGTTGTGGCTTTGGGAGGACGAGGCG
>NW_007163780.1:0-388 GCF_000164805.1 Carlito syrichta
GTGTCCCAGGCTGGTCTTGTACCCCCAGGTTCAGGCTGTCCACTTGCCTCAGCCTCCGAAGAGCCAGGATGCCAGCCTGAGCCCCTGCACCCGGCCTGTGGTAGTGGTGGTGGTGGTTGGTATTATTATTCTGAGTCGGATTCCCACTCTATTGCCCAGACCAGAGTACATGGGCCCACTCTCAGCCACCGCAGCCTCCACCAGTTAGGCTCCGACAATCCTCCCACCACGGCCTCCCTAGTGGTCGGAAAGACTGGCATGAACCACCACCCTTGGCTCATTTTGTTGGTTTCTTGTAGAGAAAACATCTCGCGAAGGTGCCTGGGCAGGTCTCGAACCCAGGGACTCAGGTCATCTTCACATCTCAGGCTCCCAAAGAGCAGGGGTG
>NW_007163781.1:0-976 GCF_000164805.1 Carlito syrichta
GTCCTCGAGTCATGCCTCTCTCCAAGGCACTCGGGGAGGCTGAGATGGGAAGATGTCAGGAGTTTGTTGATGAGACCAGCCTGGGCATCATAGCAAGCCCCCCACCTCAACGCCAAGACAAACTCAGGAAAACTATGTCCCTGAGTTTAACAGCAGACAGGAAGACCAGGATGTTGATCAAATGGAAAGACTGTTATTTCAGCAGTTTGAGAGGCCCAGGCCGAGACGAAGGCCTGAATTGGGTGGTTTGAGAGAAGCCAGGGCTATCTACTGAGCAAACAAAAGAGAGAGTGGAAAAGAAAGAAAGAAAAATAATAAATGAAAGAAAAAGAAAGAAAGAAAATAGAAAGAAATAAAGAAAGAGAAAGAAAGAAAGAAAATCTAAGTCAACAAAGAAGTCCATTCTCCTGCAAAACTTCTGCCCTCAGTCTGTTACCCCCCATCCCTCGATACACGAGTGTTTCCCAAGCTAGGCACCTTCCAGCCCCAAACCCCCAAAAATGACTGCCCCTGCTTTGGTGCAGGAGTTCCCAAGGATCCCTGGTCGGGTTAGTGTCAGCTTTCCTCTCCGGGGTGAGAAATGCATGTCAGGCAGACCGGCCCTCCAATTCAGCAATGAGGACCTTACACCAAGAAAGGCCGGGGACACATCCCTCACCCAAGGACATTTCTTCCCCCCAGTCCCAGTTTTTCTGACTCTAAAACCAGTTGCCCTTTGCACACACCATGCACAGTTGATAATTTGCATACAATTCTCATATTTTGGGGGACAGGGTCTGGCTCTGTGGTCCAGGTTGGGGACCAGGGACACAACCATTGTTTACCACCAGCCTCGAAATCACAGGCTCCAGTGACCCACCCACCTCAGCCTCTGGAGTGTTCTGGACGATGGGCACCATGAGCCCAGACACCCAGTTTGGATGGGTGCGGAGGCAGGGTCTCCTTGCATGGCCTGGGTCTGGCCTTGAGTTCCTGA
>NW_007163782.1:0-1306 GCF_000164805.1 Carlito syrichta
CCTCTCAATGTTCTCCATTTGATGGTAGGACTTGGTCACCAATGATATCAGGCATCCATTTTCACCTTAAATCATATACACATTTGTGGCAGCAAATATTTTAGCATGATGTTGGTTTCTTTGGCACTGAGTTTTTGTTTGCTGGTGAAATGAAGTGCAATGCTTCCTTAAGAATGAACTGCCTAAAAATCTCAGGATACAAAATAAATGTACAAAAGACAATCGCATTTCTCTACACCAATAATAAACAAACAGAAACCCAAATAAAAAACACAGTTCCATTCACAATAGCCACAAAAAAAATGAAATACCTTGGCATCTTCCTAACCAGAGACGTGAAAGACCTTTACAATGAAAATTACAAAACACTGCTCAAAGAAATCAAAGCCAACATGAACAAGTGGAAAAATATCCCATGCTCATGGATCGGAAGAATCAACATTGTGAAGATGTCCATCTTACCTAAGGCAATCTACAAATTCAATGCAATACCCATTAAATTACCAACAACATTCTTCTCACACCTAGAAAAAACAACACAGGAATTAATATGGAAACACAAACATCCAAGAATAGCCAGAACAATCCTCAGCAAAAAAAACAAAGCAGGTGGTATCACAATACCAGATTTCAAACTTTACTATAAAGCTACAATCATCAAAACAGCTTGGTATTGGTACAGGAACAGGCATATAGATCAATGGAACAGAATTGAGATTCCAGAAGCAAAACCTCAATTTCTCAACCAACTCATCTTCGACAAAGCCCCCACCACCTACCAATGGGGAGAGGAGAACCTATTCAGTAAATGGTGCTGGGAAAATTGGCTGACCACATGCAGAAGATTGAAACAGGACCCCTATCTATCCCCATGCACAAAGGTTAACTCCAAATGGATCAGAGACCTAAATGTAAAACCTCAAACCATAAGAACCTTAGAAAAGGAAGGAAATACTCTCATGGAAATCGGAACTGGCATCCAATTCCTGTACAAAACCCGAAACCCACAGGACTTAAGAGAGAAGATAGACAAATGGGACCTTATTAAACTGACAAGCTTCTGCAAAGCCAAAGAAACCATCAAGAGAGCAGGGAGACAGCCTACAGACTGGGAAAAAGTATTTGCCAACTCTAGGTCTGACAAAGGCTTAACATCCTGCATCTACAAGGAACTGAAACGTACTGAAAAGAAGAAAACAAACAACCCCATTATAAAATGGGCAAAAGACATGAACAGACACTTCACAAAAGAGACATTCGAGCAGCCAACAAACACATGAAGAAATGCTCAACCTCACTAATCATC
>NW_007163783.1:0-1430 GCF_000164805.1 Carlito syrichta
TGTTGTTTACCTTCTGACTTATACTGTTTCTTGATTTTTTTGGCCTGTCTCTGTTTAGCTATCAGTATTCTTTAGGGAATCTTTCTTACCTGTCTTTTTTCACTTCTTCCCAGCCCTGTGTCTCTCTCTCACCTGATAGTTGGTATGTATATCTGTTTTCCCTATTGCACTTCTCCCTTTCGCTTATTTTGACTTATGATTTTATCATTGTAACTGTTAGTTTAGATCACGTCTGTTGTTGACCTTCTGACCTACACTGTCTCTCGATTTTATTGACCTGTCTGTGTAGCTATCAGTACTCCTTAGGCAATCTTTCTTACGTGTCTTTCTTCACTTCTTCCCGATCCTGTGACTGTTTTTCACCTGATAGCTGGTATGTATATCTGTTATCCCTCTCGCACTTCTCTCTTTCGCTCATTTTGACTTATGATTTTATCATTGTAACTGTTGGTTTAGATCACGTTTGTTATTTACCTTCTGACTTACACTGTTTCTCGATTTTATTGCCCTGTCTCTGTGTTGCTTCAGTACTCTTTAGTACTATGTAGCTATCAGTACTCTTTCTTACGTGTCTTTCTTCACCTCTTCCCAGCCCTGTGTCTCGTTCTCACCTGATAGATGGTATATATATCTGTTTTCCCTCTCGCGCTTCTCTCTTTCTAACTCCCTATTGACCCCCCCATTCCTCCATTATTTTCCTCTTCTATATGCCCCCTTTTTAAATCTAGGGACCAAGACTGCAAACTGCTGAATAGACAGACTGTAAAGCAAAGGGAAAAGTGAACAAAACCAGAAGACCCTCATAAGGAACAACAGATCATTGCAGAAGAGAAATAAAAGCAACCCCACCTTCCCTCAAAAACAGAATTGAAGAGGGGGAGGGAAAGGGGTAAAGGGAGAAAAATCTACAGAAATGAAGAAAAACCAAAAGAAGAGTATGGGTCTCTCCCAGATGCCTGGGAGAGCAGACACTGAGAAAACTGACTTTGGAATACAAACAATGAAAAGTCCCCAGAATGAAGGGTCTCAAAATGCAAATGTAGATATCAAAACAATAATGGAGAGACTAAAAAGAATTGAGGAGACACAAGAAGAAACTAGGAAGGAGCTGATATCTGAGATAACAGTAATAAAGAATACTGTGAATGAAATAAATAACAAATTGATAAGCATGGAAAGCAGAATTACCCAAGCAGAAGAAAGAATCTCAGAACTTGAGGACCAAAATATAGAAATAACCCAAACTCTTAAAAACACAGAAAATAAGCTAAAAAAGACAGAACAAAACCTTCAAGAGATGAGTGACTACCTCAAGAGGCCTAACCTAAGAATAATCAGACTCTCTGAGGCAGAAAGAGAAACAGAGATCACATTGGAACAAACTTTCCACGAGATCATTCAAGAAAATTTCCCTTTATCTAATCAGTGAT
>NW_007163784.1:0-6493 GCF_000164805.1 Carlito syrichta
TTTTGCTTTGTATTTTCGGGTTTTAGTTGAGAATTCAGTAAAATTGTATTTCTTCTGGTCCCTCAGTATGACAGTTATCCTTATTTAACTTTTTAAAAAATTCTTTTATTCTTTTTAGTTATTGTCCTCAAATTTGAAATAGATGTTTAAAATTAACCCAGGTCCTCTTTTAAATAGCACTGTACCCCTTCCAAGGAAGTGTGAGCATCTTCTAACAGATGATTTTAAGTGGCCCTTTATAACCTTACCCTTATTTATTTATCTATAAAGTATAATTGTCAAATGTGGTTTTGCTATTATTCTTTTTTTGCAATTATTGCTGTGACCACACATTCTTCTTATCTAATGCAGTCTTTCTTTCAATGTGTAGATGCAAGTTGCTGACCAATAAAACTTTTCTTCTCTCTGAATCCCCTCTTTTAATAACATTTCAAGCCAGATCTATCAAAGAACATATTCTTTCAATTTATGTTTGTCTGAGAAATTCTTTATTTCTCATTCCGTTTAGAAGGGTACTTTTTCTGGCTACAAAATTCAAAGTTATTTATTTTCCTTTAACACTGTATTTTATTTCACATTGTTTTTGATTGTATGAATTCTGAAGAGAGGTCTGATGAAATTCTTACCCTTGTTACTATGTTAAGAAGTTTTTAATTTCCTGTCAAGTTTCTTCCCAAGATTTCTTTTTTGAATTTTTGTAGTTTGAATATTATCTGTCAAGATGAAAGGGTTTTTAAAAATCTGCCTCTATGTTCCTGCGATCTGTGGTTTGGTGTCAATGACTTACCATTCTTTTATCCAGGCTTCATCATAAATCTGATGTTGTTGCGTCAATTTTTGCCATTTACATCGCAAAAATTATAGGTTGGCATTTGTTAAATACAATGTAAATAGATCTTTGGTCAGAGGTAAACTATCTACCTTTGTGCTTTTTATGAGAAGTGGGCTATGAAGTATTATCATTAAAAGAAGAAATTCTCTGTATTCTAATTTATTAGTAATTTCTTGTAGGGTGTTAGGAAAGCTTCCTCTCTCCTTTCTGAAGTTTCATTATAGAAATGAACTAACAATAAACAGATTAATAGGAAAATAAACAGACAAATGTATTAATATGCATAAACAGGGAAGAGATATAAATAATGAGACTCTAATAAGGGCCAAAAGGTTGCAGTTTAAATAGCACCCTCCTCTTACAGGAGAGAGAGATGAAGATGTGGGCAATGTAGAGGAGCAGTAAATGATTTTTAAAGGACATGAATGAGCTCATAGAAAAACAATTGACCTGAGATAAGGTTCCTCAGGCTCTAAAGGAGGCAAGAAATTGCAGGAAGGTGAGAGACACCACTGCACTGTGAACAAAGGTTGTCTTATGCAGACAAAGTTTCCTTGGTAATCTTTTGGAATTTTCCTCAGAGAAATTTTTAAAAAGTCTATCTGTGCATGGGTGCCAACTTTCAATTTTTTCTTTTCTCCAGTGGTTAACCTTTCCTGGTTATTTCATGGGATTCCTAGGAAGGGAATTTTAAAACAATTTGAATTTTTCTGGAGGATTTTCTTTTAATCAGATAATAAAACTTCAAGAAAGCCCTTCTATGTGATTCCAGAAAGAAATAATCCGAGATACAGGAGGCAGGTAAGGGTCAGAAAGAGATCTTGGTTCTGAGGCTTACTTCTGAGGCCTTATAATTACTGTTTATTCAGAGCACTCAGCATGCCAAAGTGCCATGCCTTGCATATGGTTTCCTGACACCCAACACCAGGAATTCAAGAAGTTGAATTAAATGGTTATTGTAATTTCATTGGATAGTGATTTTGATTATTGTTTATCACAAACTATAATCATTTCCTAATATGCATTGACATAAAATATAAATTTGTTTCTTCATTTTCTAGATAGAGCCTCCAACATATCAAGGTAAGATTTTTAGGTTTCTACTTCTTTGCAATACTTTGTCACCTCTGGTATTTCATGTGTATTCTACTTCAACAAGGATACATACAGTATTCTTCAGATGTCTGGTTGACTGCTGACTTCCATAAAATTTTACTCTCCTTGTGGTGAAATCTAAGTGAAATTGTAGAAGGAATTACTACTTATTGAGACAAGAGATGAGGAGAAGGAAAATATCATAGGAGTAGGGAAAGAGTATGAGTTAATCTTGCACAAAATGTTGACCTATCAATAAACTTACTGAGCCTATTAAGAAATGTAAGTCTTAGAGAAGAGCCCAGATATTGCCAGACAAATGCACGCCATACTGGCGGTTTATAACATGTTATGAGTGTTAAGTTATGAGAGCCATTAATATTGATGGAGAATGAAGGAAATGAGTTTGCTGTAAATTGTGAGGACTGCATTCTGTGCATTCTTCCTAGACTGTGACGATTAAGATTGAGAGACAGAGTGGCTATCTGGCACATAGTAAGCTCTCAACTGCTAGGGTTTGTTGCCATGAAAGCAGCATTGATAATGTTGAGAACAGTGAACCCTGGGCTGCAGAGCTCTTGCAATGGACAAATAGAAGATAAGATTGGGGTCAGACGGGAGAATTAAGTACCTGTCAAAAGGTTCTGGAGTTGTGGACTAAGTTCTAGGTGTTTGCATGTGTGACTCACCTATAGGATGAGTGCTTTATGGATGTTATTCACCTTGATGATGGGTAGTAACATTCTCATCTTGGAGATGAAAAGCTTTGTCTCAGAGGGAGTGTATGTTATCCAGATCATTGAGAGACCAAGTGGTAACTCCATGATTGTACCCAAGTGTGTTTGATTTCATAAAGCTTGTCACAGGAGCCACTATCATCTCTCAAAAAGGACAGCCTGCTGGGTTGCACGAAGTCACTGGAAGGCTTTCAGTAGGCAATGAAGAGTGGCTGAAACTTGTCCAACTTGTCCAAATAAGCAACTCTTTGATGGGAACTATTTATTTACTCTGGTAACTGGAGAACAGAAGTATTGTAAATAGGATGCTTGTTTTTCCTATCATCTGTTTTGTCACTGATTATGAAAAACTATTTAAAGTCATGACATTTTCTAAGAAGAATAGAGATTATTGATGGGAGATAAATTAGGTAAAAATAAAATGGTTCTCACTATTTAAAAAAAATTTAAATGGGAGCTTTACTGAAACAGGGTTCTTATATTTCTTTGTCTTATTGCATTTAAATGCAACCAACTAAAACTTGCCATCTTCAGGCACAAACTAAAGCTAAAAACTTATTTTTATGTATAGTTTTAGATAATGTTTGATTCTGCTAATATAATGGATAAATATAATTTTCTTGTGTTTCTCTAAGCTTAGAGATAGTTTTAATATCATTTTAGTAAACTCACAGCAGATTTCTGAGAAGATCAATAATCTCGTGAAGGAAAACACAGAACTAGCAGAAGAAATATCCTTTTGGGAACAGAAGGTATCGTGGTCCTTTCCGTCTATATTTTCACACAGTTTCCCTTTAAATTACTTCCCTCCTCAGTTCAGCTACCTCTTCTTTGATGTAGTATCCTGTTTAATATGGTTCTATAAGCTGTCCACATTCAAAGCAAACTCCATATATGTAACATAGTACTTTCCTTCTTTGGATAAGGAGTCACACCCTTTATGACAGGTTTTTGCACCACTATAATAATATTTTTGAATTCCGATTCTTTTATTACATACTTACATAAATTAATCCATGTAAGAAATATTTTCACGGAAGTAACAGGTAAAATAAGATTCTCTTTGATGACGCAATAAATATAAAGCAAAACACTTGGTTTTGCTGGATCACACTTCAAAATTATTAGTAAAATAATAATTCCTTTTTTGTTTCAGTAGCTTTGGGGGTGCAAATAGTTTTTGGTTATATGAATGCATTGTATAGTGGTAAAATCTGGGCTTTAAGTGTTCCCACCACCCCCATCTTTGTGATTGTACCCAATAGGTGATAATTCATCCTTCCGCCCCTTTCCACCCTCCAACTCCTTAGACTCCAACATCCATTATAAGCATTCTATATGCCTTTGCAGACCTTGCATTTACCTCCTATGTATAAGTGAGAAGATGCAGACTTTGCTTTTTTGTTCTGCATTATTTCACATAGGATGATGTTCTCCAATTCCATCCAAGGTGCTGCAAAAGACATTGTTTCATTCTTTTTTTGGCCGAATAATATTCCATGGTATACCACATGTTCATTATCCACTGATTAACTGATGGGCATTTAGGTTGGTTCCACATCTTTGCAATTGTGAATTGTCTGCGATAAACATCCGAGTGCAGGTGTCTTTTAAATAACAACTTCTGTTTCTTTTGGTAGATACTAAGTAGTGGGGATTATTGGATCAAACGTAGATCTACTTTGAGTTCTTTGAGAAATCTTCATAAAGGGTTACACTAGTTTCATTCCCAACAGTGTATAGTGGTCTTCTTGACTCTGAATCCATGCCAGCAAATTATTTTTTTTATTTCTTTTTTGGTTTTTCTGAGTCAGACACAATCATGACTCATTACAGCCTTGACCTATTGGGTTCAGGATATCCATTCTCCTCCACCTCCTGAATAACTGGAATAACTGGAATTACAGATGTAATACATCATGTCAGGCTAATTTTTTGATTTTTGATTTTTTTTTGTAAAAACATAGTCTCACTATGTTGCCCAGACTGGTCTCTAATTCCTGGTCTCAAGCAATCCTCCTAACTTCTCTGTTTTCAGCCTTCGAGGGGGATGCAAGAAGAAAAGCATTGTGTGCATGATTGGCTACCCCAGTGGGGATTAGGAAGGCTTGATGTAACGCTGCTGGTACATCAGAGGATACACAAAAGAATGTACAAGGGGAGTGAAAAGTTGCTGAGGCAACAAGTCCCACCCATCTCCTCTGCTTTAGCCTCAGGTAGTCTGCTTTCAGAATGTAAAAGTGTGGCCAGCCCAGGTCTTTTCACAGGAGTCTGTCCAGCTAGAAACTCTCTGCGGCTGCTGTGGGGCCCATTTCCTCCCAGGCTTGCTAGATAGCAGTGGGCAGCGAGGGTTGAATTCCCGGGAAATGACAGCTGGAGTCACTCAGGGCTCTTTTTCCTGCACTACGTCGCATGAGTTTTGGCAAATTACAACTGTGAATGACGCAATTGCCCATGAGGGAAACTGTGAGACTCAAGGGGACTTCAAAGTCTGTGGCAGGAGCACAGAACTGAATTCTCCTCACTCACCTCTCCCGCTGTGTGTGGAGACTGTTCATGGTTTTTGTGGTCATTTAAGCAAGTCTGGCTAGTTCCTATCCAGGCTAATTGCTTTTTCCCTTCTTTGCACTATGTGGATCTTATCATTTTTCTGATAAGTCCTGGGGTGTGCTGCTAGTCTTATTCTTCTCTGGGTGCTGAGGAATTTTCACTATTTTGATTCACTCTGTGGGATAAACACACTCCAATTGCTTCTTGCTGGCTATTTTAATCTTATTCTGAGAATTCTTCATGTTTCCATATGTTTTATTGAAGAAAATTTTCAAAACATTTGAGGAAACAAATGCAGTTATAAATTATGTCAGGAGACGGGGCAAGATGGCGATGGCATAGGTGAACTGGTGAGATTCTCTGAACGGACCAAGACTACAAACTGCTGAATAGACAGACTGTAAAGCAGAGGGAAAAGTGAACAAAACCAGAAGACCCTCATAAGGAAGAACAGGTCATTGCAGAAGAGAAATAAAAGCAACCCCACCTTCCCTCAAAAACAGAATTGAAGAGGGGGAGGGAAAGGGGTAAAGGGAGAAAAATCTACAGAAATGAAGAAAAACCAAAAGAAGAGTATGGGTCTCTCCCAGACGCCTGGGAGAGCAGACACTGAGAAAATTGACTTTGGAATACAAACAAAGAAAAGTCCCCAGAATGAAGGGTCTCAAAATGCAAATGTAGATATCAAAACAATAATGGAGAGATTAAAAAGAATTGAGGAGACACAAGAAGAAACTAGGAAGGAGCTGATATCTGAGATAACAGTAATAAAGAATACTGTGAATGAAATAAATAACAAATTGATAAACATGGAAAACAGAATTACCCAAGCAGAAGAAAGAATCTCAGAGCTTGAGGACCAAAATATAGAAATAACCCAAACTCTTAAAAACACAGAAAATAAGCTAAAAAAGACAGAACAAAACCTTCAAGAGATGAGTGACTACCTCAAGAGGCCTAACCTAAGAATAATCAGACTCCCTGAGGCAGAAAGAGAAACAGAGACCACATTGGAACAAACTTTCCACGAGATCATTCAAGAAAATTTCCCTTATCTAATCAGTGATACAAAAATTCAAACACAAGAGATTCAGAGAACCCCCGCAAGACAACAAATGAGAAAATCAACTCCTAGACACATAATAATTCGCCTAAATAAAGTAGACACAAAAGAAAAAATCCTAAAGGCAGCAAGAGAAAAAGGCCAGATCACACACCATGGAAGACCAATCAGAATAGCAGAAGATTTATCTGCAGAAACCCTGCAGGCTAGGAGAGG
>NW_007163785.1:0-6801 GCF_000164805.1 Carlito syrichta
ATGTGTATTCTGTGGTCTTTGGATGGAGGGTTCTGTAGGTATCAATTAAGTCCATTTGATCAAGAGTAACATTGAGGTTTTAGTTCTCATTGAAGATTTTTTGTCCTGATGATATGTCTAGTGTTGTGAGTGGAGTATTACAGTCTGAGCTATGATGGTATTGGAGTTGACATCTTTTTTTAGTTTAACTAGGAGCTGTTTTATGAAAGTCTATGCTCCTATGTGCGGTGCATTTATGTTTAGGATGGATATTCTTGTTGATGGATTGAACCTTTTATCATTATGTAGTGGCCTTCTATATCTTTTTAAATTTTTAATAACTTAAAGGGTATTTTGTCTGACATTAAGATTGCAACTCCTCCTTTCTTTTGTGTTCCATTTGCCTGATAATTTGTTTCCCATCCTCTTACTTTGAGTCTGTGAGTGTGCATTCTAGTGAGGTGAGTCTCTTGAAGGCAATAGATTGTTGCCTACTGATATTTTATTCATTTTGCTGTTCTATTTCTTTTCAGTGGTGTATTTAGTCCGTTCACATTTAAACTAATTATTGAAATGTGAGAGTTGATCCCTATCATAATGTTCTTACAGAATTGCTGTTCTTTCTGTTTGTATGTTGTCTTTCTTTTGGTTTTAGAGTTGGATCATGTGTGTTTTTTATCTTTTTCCTGTACTCTTGTGAAGAACGTTGTTGTTCTTTTTCCTTTTCTTCTGTGTTCAGTACTTTCTTAAGTGTTTCTTATAGAGGTGGTCTGGTGCCAGTGTAGGTTCTTAGGGATTGGATATCTGGGAAAGATTTCAATTCTCTCTCACTGATGAAGCTTAGCTTGGCTGAGTAGGTTATTCTCATTTGAAATTCTTTATCTTTTAGAACTTTGAAGATAGGGCTCCAAGTTCTTCTAGCCTGGAGGGTTTCTGTAGATAAATCTGCTGCTATTCTTTTTGGTCTTCCCTAGTAGGTAGTCTAACCTTTTTCTCTTGCAGCCTTTAGGATTTTTTCTTCTATACCTACTTTGTTTAGGCGAATTATGTGTCTGGGAGGTGGTCTTCAGCTTTATTGTCTTTCAGGGGTTCTCTGAATTTCTTGTGTTTGAAATTTTTCATCACTGATAAGATGAGGGAAGTTCTCTTGAATGATTTCATGAAATGTTTGTTCCGGTGTGGCCTCTGTTTCTCTTTCTGCCTCAGGAAGGCCAATTACTCTTAGGTTTGGTCTCTTCAAGTGATCATTCATCTCTTGAAGGTTTTGTTCTGTCTTTTTGACCTTGTTTTCTATACTTTTGATAGTTTGGGTTAATTCTGTGTTTTGGTCTTCAAGCTCTGAGATTCTTTCTTCTGCTTGGTTAATTCTACTTTACATGCTTATTAGTTTGTTATTTATTTCCATCACAGTATTCTTTACTGGTGTTATTTCTGACATCAGCTCCTTCCTATTTTCCTCTTGTCTCTCCTCAATTTTTTTAATTCTTTCTATTAATATCTTGATGTCTGGGTTTGTTGCATGTGATCAGTCATTCTGGGGGCTCTTCATTGTTTGTGTAACGGAATCTGTTTTCTCAGTGTCTGATCTCCCAGGGGTCTGTGTGAGACCTATATTCTTCTTTTGGTTTTTCTTCATTTGTGTGGTTTTTTCCCTCCCTACTTTTTCTTTCCTTCCACGTCACTGTCTTCTTTAATTCTGTTATTCAGGGGTAGAGGGATTTCTTTTGCTTCTGTTTGGTCAATCTCTTATTCTTCTTTATATATTCCCTCTTACTTTGTTCAATTCTGGATGGCACTGTAGGTTGGAGGTGGTCCTTTTTGCAGTTTTGAGGTTTTCTTAAGGGGGGAGCTGTGATTCAAAATCTATCTGCAGGTCCTGGTATCCGCCAACAGGTGTATAGATAATCTGAAACTCACTTACCACTGCCTTGGAATCTGTCTGTGCAGTGGGGCTGTAGGTTTACTCCCTGAAATAAAACAAGGTTAGTAGAGGAAAGAGAATGGAGCAGACAGTGGGGGGATGAGAGGGGTGGAGAGAGAGAGGAGTAAGGTGGGAAACAGACGAGTGTACCAACAAATGGAGAGAGAGAGACCTAAACTAAAACAGATAAAAACAATAGACCACGGCTACAGACTAACCAACTCCCATACAAAAAAAAAATTAAAACATACAATGATGCTAATATACAAGCTAACCAACCACCTTATTGGTGTGCTGTTCCTCTATTCAACGATATGGTTTACAGAGAGGAGAAAAGAGAAGAAAAGGAAGAGAAAAAAAGAAGGAAAAAACCAGTAGGAATAGAATCAAGTCATTAAACTAACAGAACCAATCGAGCACACTCTGAGACTTTTCGTTTATGTCCTTTCAGCTCTGATTTCTAGCTGTCTTCTCAAGCTGGTAAATCAGTCCACAGTTAGGGTCAGTTAGGGTCAGTTGCCCCTGGCCTGCTATGTAGACAGCTCCGATCACCCTCAGTTCACCACTCAAATCTGACCTGTGTTTGTTTTTCAAGCTTGTTTTTCCCGTTTCAGTGTTGTTACCTTGATCACCAGCAGGTGGTGATATTTCAGCTGCTCGTCCCAGAGGGGGTGGAGCTGGACAGGAGTCAGGCAGAGGCTGGAGATGGGAGCCTACCTCAGGGCACGTCAGAGGAGACCCAAAGCCGGCAGGACATCACGGTGGCAGCAGAGGTGGTAGCGATCCCAGTATATCTTGCCTGCAGGGGTTTCAAGGACTGAAGTTGTGGATCGCCTCACTCACGGGTGATGCGATATGTTATGGCTGCCATGGAGGCCATGGCAGCACCAGTGACTGCTGTGTCTGCAACTGCAGTGGCTGTCCAGACTGCTGCGATGCCCCAGCGGTGGCGACGGCCAAGCTCCGTATGAAGAGCAGGCTGCCAACGATGGGATCCACAGCCCCCAGGGAGAGAGCCAGAGACCCTCTGCATTCTCCTTTGCAGAGGGTCTCATAGACCAGGCTGCCCCATCACCATCTTGCTGCAAGTCTTCTTCTTAAGAATACTTAGTTATAATAACAATGATAGTAATAATAATCTTAATCACTCATCAAGAACTTGCTAAGAATCAGGTACCATGTCAAGCAAATTTATATATTAATCCCACTTAATATTCACACTTTGATTCAGATGCTATCTATCCCATTTTACAGTGAAGAAACTAAGACTTGGAAAGATTAAGTGACAGAGCCAGGTTCTAACATAGGCCCAGCTGCATACGGCATCTATGAGTTTCATTTCTGTACTCTATCAACTTGTTTGCCTTTGCTTCTGACTCTTGGCAAAGTCCTTCTCCTAGTCTGTACTTATCAAAAATATATATAGGTGTATGTATGTGTACACACACACATGCACACATATATGTGTAAATATATTCCTCACTTTATGATAGGGTTACATCCTGATAAACACACTGTAAGTTGAAAAATCATAAGTCAAGCCATCGTAGATGTTTCTCTATTTATAATGGGGTTATGTCTGATAAAACCATCATCAAGTCAAAACATTGTAAGTTGAGAGATGGTAAGTCAAGAACTCTCTGTATGTACAGAGAAAGAGTGAGAAGGAGAGAGATACTTTAAGAAATGGCTCAATGATTACATAGGCTGAAGATTCCCAAAATCTACAGATGGCAAGCTGAAGACCCAGCAGAGTCATATATAGTCTAGTCTGAGTCTGAAGTTCTGAGAACTTGGAGCGACAATGGTATTAGTTTCAGTCCTAGGGCAGCATATGACCCATATTGCGGTTCAAGCAATCGGGTAGAAAGGGCTCCCTCTTACTCAGCCCTTTTTGTTCTGTTCAAGTCTTCAAATCTCCAATTGATTGGACAAGCCTCACTCACATTTGGGAGGGCAATGTGCTTTCCTCAATTCAAATGTTGATCTCATCCAGAAACACCCTCACAGACACACACCCAGAATAATGTTAGATCAAATGTCTTGGGCTCCTCATAGCCCAGTCAGCTTGGCACATAGAATTAGATAACACATAGTCATCTTATAAAATATCTCCTAGAGCTGGGCATGGTGGTTCATGCCTGCAATCTCAGCACTTCAGGAGGCAGAGGCGAGAGGATTGCCGGAGCCCAGGGGTTCAAGTCCAGCCTTAGCAACATGCAAGACCTCGTCTCTACAATAAATCCGGAAATTAGCTGGGCATGGTGGCTTGTACCTGTAGTTCCAACTACTTGGAAGGATGAGTGAGCTTTCCACTGCACTCCAGCCTGGGTAACAGGGTGAGACTCTTGACTAAACAAATAAAATCCACTAGAAAGTGGATACACTGTGACATATACTGTGATATACTCCTACTGGAGTCTGCTATATGCACCAGACATTTGTCTCCCATAGTAGAGAAATGCAATCTGCTAATTAAATAACAAAGCATTGGTTTTCTCTATCTGAATTTATAAATGCTCTAGGGAGTTTCATCTAACTGAAAGCTTCCAAGAATTTAAAATTGAGCAGATTGCTCATTCTGGCACTTTGATTAATTAATTTTTATATTTCTCCATTCACTGAATGCTAAATGGGCAGCAAGAAGTCTTGTCATCACTCTTCATACTGGATGTATCATCTAATGATAAGACCTCATTTTTCACCTCCATCCTTTCATTGTAGACAGCCCATGTCTCCCAAGCCTTAAGACATATAGAATAATTGCATTTTATAGGACCTCTGTAAAAAGCAAGTAAGAAGAAGGTGCATAGAAATCAGAGGTCGTGATGCTGTGTTAGAAAGGCTTAATGTGACTTCATCAGGTAACTTCTTAGAGGTGGAGTAGAAGTCCGTCTCTCTGCAAATGCATGCAGATGGATTTGGAGTCGATCATACTCAGTGATCTATCACAGAAACAAAGAAGAGAGTACCATATGTTCTCACTCAGAAGTGGACCCTGAACAATTATAATTTGCCCATTTGTTCTCATTGGCTTAGACCTCATGCAGTTGTTTCCAGAATCTTGCCTAATTATGTCTCAACTTCTGGAGAAAATATCTGGGTAGTTAAGACTGCCTCACAGTGGAAGGCACTGAGAGAATATAGTAGAGTGACAGCCTGCTAACCCTGACTGTCATTTTTCTTAACCTATGGCCTGCTATTTTTTTCTACAGAGAGAATGTTTTTGACCATAACTCCTTACTCTGTACCCAATCTATGAGTTTCTTAACTTCTCCACTCTCAGGATTGATTGATGGTGAAAACCCATAACGTTTAAAGGAAATCTATGCCCTACTCACAGTATAGAATCTACCCCCCTCCCCTACTCTAGAAGACAAGAGTATTGGAAAATGATGATGGATAAACATCTGTATGCCAATGAAACAGAGGGAGAAATTTCAGACTATGATATAATTGAGAAACTTTGGATATAGGAGAAAAATTAAATTTTTAAAGAAAGATTTCTCGTTAAAAAACTGTGATATAGAGACGGGGTAAGATGGCGACAGCATAGGTGAACTGGTGAGATTCTCTGAACGGACCAAGACTACAAACTGCTGAATAGACAGACTGTAAAGCAGAGGGAAAAGTGAACAAAACCAGAAGACCCTCATAAGGAAGAACAGGTCATTGCAGAAGAGAAATAAAAGCAACCCCACCTTCCCTCAAAAACAGAATTGAAGAGGGGGAGGGAAAGGGGTAGAGGGAGAAAAATCTACAGAAATGAAGAAAAACCAAAAGAAGAGTATGGGTCTCTCCCAGACGCCTGGGAGAGCAGACACTGAGAAAACTGACTTTGGAATACAAACAAAGAAAAGTCCCCAGAATGAAGGGTCTCAAAATGCAAATGTAGATATCAAAACAATAATGGAGAGATTAAAAAGAATTGAGGAGACACAAGAAGAAACTAGGAAGGAGCTGATATCTGAGATAACAGTAATAAAGAATACTGTGAATAAAATAAATAACAAATTGATAAACATGGAAAGCAGAATTACCCAAGCAGAAGAAAGAATTTCAGAGCTTGAGGACCAAAATATAGAAATAACCCAAACTCTTAAAAACACAGAAAATAAGCTAAAAAAGACAGAACAAAAACTTCAAGAGATGAGTGACTACCTCAAGAGGCCTAACCTAAGAATAATCAGACTCTCTGAGGCAGAAAGAGAAACAGAGACCACATTGAAACAAACTTTCCACGAGATCATTCAAGAAAATTTCCCTTATCTAATCAGTGATACAAAAATTCAAACACAAGAGATTCAGAGAACCCCCGCAAGACAACAAATGAGAAAATCAACTCCTGGATACATAATAATTTGCCTAAATAAAATAGACACAAAAGAAAAAATCCTAAAGGCAGCAAGAGAAAAAGGCCAGATCACCCACCATGGAAGACCAATCAGAATAGCAGCAGATTTATCTGCAGAAACCCTGCAGGCTAGGAGAACTTGGAGCCCTATCTTCAAAGTCCTAAAGGATAAACAATTTCAACCAAGAATAACCTACCCGGCCAAGCTAAGCTTCATCAGTGAGGGAGAATTAAAATCTTTCCCAGATATCCAATCCCTAAGAACTTATGCAGCCACAAAACCATCTCTACATGAAACACTTAAGAAAGTACTAAACACAGAAGAAAAAGGAAAAAGAACAACGTTCTTCACAAGATACAGGGAAAAGAATAAAATATACACGAACCAACCCCAAAACCCAAAGAAGACAAAAAAAAAGAAAAAAAAGAAAAAGAAAAACCAAGTGGAAGACAATAACTCAATAAAACTCCATGATAGGGACGACTCTCACATTTCAATAATTAGTCTGAATGTGAATGGACTAAACGCACCACTGAAAAGACATAG
>NW_007163786.1:0-769 GCF_000164805.1 Carlito syrichta
CAATAACCTACCCAGCCAAGCTAAGCTTCATCAGTGAGGGAGAATTAAAATCTTTCCCAGATATCCAATCCCTAAGAACTTATGCAGCCACAAAACCATCTCTACATGAAACACTTAAGAAAGTACTAAACACAGAAGAAAAGGAAAAAAGAACAACGTTCTTCACAAAAGTACAGGGAAAAGAATAAAATATACACAAACCAACCCCAAAAGCAAAAGAAAGACAAAAAAAAAAAAAAAAAAGAAAAAACCAAGTGGAAGAACAATAACTCAATAAGAACTCCATGATAGGGACGAACTCTCACATTTCAATAATTAGTCTGAATGTGAATGGACTAAACGCACCACTGAAAAGACATAGAATGACAAAATGGATAAAATATCACCAGGCAACAATATACTGCCTTCAAGAGACCCATCTCACTAGAAAGGACATACACAGACTCAAAGTAAGAGGATGGGAAACAAATTTTCAGGCGAATGGAACACAAAAGAAAGGAGGAGTCGCAATCCTAATTTCAGACAAAATACCATTTAAGCTATCAAAAATTAAAAAAGATACAGAGGGCCACTACATAATGATAAAAGGTTCACTCCATCAACAAGAAATATCTATCCTAAACATATATGCACCCAACATAGGCGCACCAACATTCATAAAGCAACTTCTAGGAAAACTAAAGAAAGACATTGACTTTACACCATAATAACTGGGGACTTTAATACACCACTCACAACCTTAGACAGATCATCAGGACAAAAATCAGCA
>NW_007163787.1:0-817 GCF_000164805.1 Carlito syrichta
TAAAAGCTCTAAATACCAACTTCCCATATGACCCTGCAATCCCCTACTGGGAATATATCCTGAAGAACACAAATCACTCTATAAAAAAGATACCTGCACACGCATGTTTATCGCAGCGTTGTTCACAATAGCAAGAACCTGGAAACGGCTATGCTGCCCGTCAAAAGAGGACTGGATTTAAAAAATGTGGTACATATACACGATGGAATACTACGCAGCCATAAAAAAAGAACAAAATCATGAATTTCGCAGCAACCTGGATGGAACTAGAGTCTATAATACTGAGTGACCTCTCACAGAAACAAAGATCCGAGTATCACATGTTCTCACTCATATAATGGACCTTAAACATCCAATGCAATACTATACGAAAATGACTGACCATACTGGAAAACTATGGTGGGGGGAGGGAGATGGGATTAACAGTAGCAAATATCTGTCTGGGAACAGGTAAACACCCCATATCAACAGGGTGCCTGAATGAAACGCAATTGTATACCTAACCCTTAACTGTACCCCACAACTTCACAATAAAAAAAAAAGAAAAAAAGAAACCACAAAATATTTAAAGTATCATTAAGCTGAAAATAAGTTGGTAGATGTACAATTTATGTAACAACTATAATGGTAACTACAAGTAGATTAAACTGTTATTGACAGGAAATGTTCTTAAATGGGATTTTTTTGAAGACAGTTACATGCTCTGTATTAAAAAAAACTAAATAAAACATCATGAAAGACAAGAAATAACAGAATAGACAAATATTTTTTGTACATATGAAAAGAATGTTGTTTGGTACTATTCATGTGAGACAAG
>NW_007163788.1:0-2212 GCF_000164805.1 Carlito syrichta
TTTAATCTTACAGTACAGTACCTTGCATGCACGAGACAATGTACGCCAGACACGTGAACTCACTTATGAGCTTGGGCGTGGGAATGAACGTTTGCATCTTTGAAAGATTGTAACTTGAAGGTTTGTATGTAGGAGACTTACTGTATGCGTAAAGTGACCATAAATGCCTGGTGAACGCCATACTCGTGCCTGCAGGCCCCCTGCTGGCATTCTTCAGGTCAGCTTTCCTTTCTCCTGTCTTCTCCGTGTCCTGCTTCTCACCTGTCTCCACAGCCCAGTGCTTGACTCCACGGAGTCATTCCAGAACCCGTCCCTTCCTCCTCGAGGGCTGACGGCTCGCACCCAAGGCACAGGGCCTGTTTTCATTCTGACGTCAAATAGTGAGAACCCTGCATGGAAGCGAAACAGGCTTGAGGCACCAAAGAAAGTAGGACTCAGGCAGGGATGGGTGGGCCAGGGCAGAGACTTCTAGAACCTAGAAACTGGACGTGTTTTCAGAGACAAAGCAAGTGGCTGGGGCAGTCCTGGGTGTGGGGAAATTGTGGGAGACATGAAGTGGGTAGTGGGGGTCTGGGTGTTGAGTCTGGAACTCAGGATGGAATCTCCACGTCTGGAAAGCAGGACCGTAGATCTGAGGAAGTGGGCTACCAAAATGGAGCTGGCACCCCTACTGGAGTGATGCCTGCTAGCACGTGTTGCCTGCAAAGGGAGATTTGACTACAGAAGTAGGAGACAGAAGCACAAGGCCAGAGGGGTGCAAAGCAAAGGTCCCCCCAAGGAGTACAGCAGCCCCTAGAGCTGGAAGCGGCAAGGTGACAGTCTTCCCTAGAGCCCCCAGAGGGACCCAGCCCTGAAGACACCTTGACTTCAGTGCCATGAGACTGATTTCAGACTTCTGTTTTATGTAAGTCCCCTACATGTGAACTTTCAAGTTGTGAACTTTCAAAGATGCGAGTGTGCACTCACAGTCCAAGGAGGCACTGTTAGTCACTGTTAGGAGGCACAGGACCTGAAGGCAGAACAGTACATAAAGGTTGCCGCAGCCTTTCAGAACGCCAGCCAGTGCCCGCACGTCCTCTATGATGAGAAAAAAAAAACTACCCAGACATCATTGAACTGTTTTTCCATGAAGGTAGAGAGAATTGAATCCAGCAAGGAACCAGAGGCTGTTCCAACAACGTCAGGCATGAGAGAAATTGCTGCTTGCCCTCCATCTCTGCCTGCTGACAATTCTTCAGCTCTGTCGTCTCCTCCCTCCTCTCCCTCCTCCAGTCAGGAACTCTTCTTGCCTGTTCACTTGATGCCCGCCCCTGTACTGCACTACGGTGCTTTTCAAGGTACTGTAAAATTAAAAACGTTTATTTTTTGTGTTTGTTTTTATGAATTATTTGTGTGAAAAGTATTATAAATCTATCACAGTACAGTACTCTATAGCTGATTGTGTTAGTTGGGTACCTAGGCTAACTTTATTGGACTTACGAACAAATTGGACTTAGGAATGAACTCTCGGAATGGAACTTGTTCATATGTAGGGGAATTACTATACAGAATTGCAGGAGAATAAATTCGATTGTTCGAAGTCACCAGGAAACAAACACACCAAGGAAATAGTAGAAGTTTTTCCCCTGAATACAGATTGATGCAATAGCAGAGAGCAGACACCAGAGACTAGCAATGCATCTCTAAGTCTCGCGGCTGCAATTTGAAACACATAATCCAAAGGGATGGAATTTCATGGTGCAGAGATTTTGTGATCACCCTCTGGGCCCTTGGGGCTCGGCTTCTCCCACGTCTTGGGGGTATCCTTAGACTTAATCCCTAACTCCTCACTTAAGCTCTGCGAGACCAAGGCTTACAGCCATGTGGAACACTACCGAGCACAGAAGTGGAAGTCCAGGCAACAAAACTCACTCGTAAGATGACAAACCTCACGGGGCAGCTCAGTCACCTGCAACAGTGCTTGATAGAGTGGTTGGGGACTCCATAGTCTATCTATCTATCTATCTATCTATCTATCTAATCTTTCTGCTCCTCCACTCCAATTCTCCCTTGGTAGTAGAGCATATGCATGGATAGATGCCATTATCTGACTTGAGGATGGCAGAGCTCAGCATGGTGCTGTGATGACACCCCTGCTCCTCTCTTTCGGGAGTCAATTAATGAATTTCAGAAGGACTTACCTCCTAAACAGGAGAATTTAGATTCATTTGGT
>NW_007163789.1:0-1034 GCF_000164805.1 Carlito syrichta
ACACTAAAAACAAATACTTTAAAATAAAGCTACAGAATAATATCCTGATATGCACTGCTACAGAAACACATAAAAATGATAATACTGGATTTATTCCAATATGCAAGGTGGATATAACTTTTGAAAATCATTCAATCAATATTAACAGACTAAAACAGTAGCAACAACATAGCAGAAACAAGGATTGTCTCAATAGATTTCAAAAAGAATTGTCAAAATGTAACAATAGTATATTTTTTCTAATCTCAGAAAATTTGAGAAAGAAGGAATATGTGACAACTTTTAAAGGTTACATATGGAAAGCTTTTACTTAATGTTGGTCACATGAAATCATGGGAATGGAGTGAGATGCCCAAAGGTACTGTGTAGAATGAGATAAGGAGACCTAGGAGCAGAACTTTTGTTCACCTTAAAATTAGGTAACATAAGGAAAATAGTGAAAAGGAATTAAATATTGAGCAGTGGCCAGATTTATTAAAGGAGAGCAAGAACAATGTTCTTTTTAAAGCTAAAGGAAAGCAATGTGTGTATTTTATATATGAAAATATATATGTATTAATATATTTAGAATAAATGGTTAAACACTAGCAAATATCTCAATAAAATGTATGCACTGAAATGAGATATGACAATTTGATCACTAGCTTTGGTACAATGATACAGGTGGGGTTAGACTGCAAGAGACTGATTGGAGAAAGTGAGGAATTGGAGAGAATAAACATAGACTACACTATCAGCATTAAGAATTTTGGTGGTCAATACTTGGTTCAATTGAAGTAGCTTCATAAGGGCCATTTGAAACACGTATTTTATGTTAGAAAGACAGGCAACAGTTTATTCCCTCAAAATAATATGTCAATGGAAAGCAAGAGCTTGCAAATACACAAGAGAGAAGGGCTATTATAAAAACAAGATCTTGAAAAAACAAGAATGGCAAGGAATCAAAAATTGTGGTTATATGGTAATAGTGTTAGAAGTGAAGATTAGAAGTTCTTACATTTACCTTTAAAAATATAAAGTAAAAACCTTCCAGG
>NW_007163790.1:0-877 GCF_000164805.1 Carlito syrichta
GAAAAGAGGAAAGGGTATCCTATCTGTACTTTTATTTTAAATGTAGTATATTTATTGACTAAAAACATATACTGAGAATGATTATTTGCTGGGCATCATGTTAAATGCTGGATATAACAATGCCCCTGTTAAGACATAGTCTCATGAAGAATTAAGACAAGACAGTAGGGGAAGCATGAAACAGTAGGGGAAGTGCTTAGCTTATTATGGGAAACCATGGCAGGAGGCCTGGCTTCCAGGATTATGAAGAAATTTAGTGTGACTGAGTCACAGAGTATGAGAAAAGCCAGCAAAGAGCTGAGGTGGAAGAGCAGTGGGTGCTATTGTGGCAGATAAGCAGTTTAGATGGATAATTTTGAATGGTGTTTGGAGAGGAGATTCAAGGACCAAATATGAAAGCAAAGAGACTATTTAAGAGGTGACTGTAGTAATCCCAGGAAAAAGAGATGCAACAGGGTAGGGCGGTTCACAACAAGATGGAAGAATATTTAGAATCAACAGAAGTTACAGAAAACCAAATGAAGTAAAGATGGTCCATAACTACCATCAAAAGAAAGTCACCATAATTCTCATCAGATATTTGTGTGTGTGTGTGTGTGTATATATATATATATTATATATAAACATATATATGCTTACCACTTGCATATTTTTCATTTTGTAGCAGAGCCTAAGTAAAACTATGAGGTAGATGAAGTTTGTCTTCATCACTGTTCATCTTTTTTTATTAGGGCTTTTCTCCCTCATTTGGTCATACCCTCTCTTTCCCAGGTGCTCAACATCTTTATTTTGGTGTCTCATGTATTTTTATCCAGGTCTTGACTCCCAGATCCTTGATTTCCTGTGCCCTATTATCAAAACCAAACTCTTTTTTTTT
>NW_007163791.1:0-776 GCF_000164805.1 Carlito syrichta
AAATCTAAATGAAAATCCTAAAGAAAAGAGTGGAGAACCCTCATGCTTATCAGGTTTGGGTAACTGAAGATTTTCTTCTCTCAAAAGTCCTTAAAACTTATTTTTACTGACCAGACGCATTTGGAATTTCCTTGACATTCCGTTACATAATCAAGATTTTCCAGCAAGATTTTGAGTATCAAAGTTCTTAATAGGAGTCTTTTATTTCATGTTTCATATTACTAAATGTAGTCTCAGGAATAAGTGACTGATGGATAAGCCTTTTTTTTTTTTTTTTGAGTTGGAGTCTCACTCTGTTGCCCTGACTGGAGTGCAGTGGCCACCCCTGGCCACCACAGCCTCGACCTGCTGAGTTCTGGCAATTCTTCCACCTCAGCCTTCCAAGTAGCTGGAACCACAGGTGTGCGCTACCACGCCCGGCTAGTTTTTAATTTATTGTAGAGATGAGGTCTCGCCAAGTTGCCCAGGCGAGTCTCAAACCTGCGGGCTCAGGCAATCCACTCACCTCGGCCTCCCAAGGTACGGGATTACAGGCTGAGCCACTGAGCCTGGCTGGATAAGCCTTTTAAATGGAAAGGATAGCTTCAGCTTGCTTGATGAATCTTGGTAACTCAGAATGTGAATATGATCCAATGGAGAGAAAACAGAATGGAAACGATTTTGGGAAAACATCATTAAAGAGATTATTTGACACTATGCTTGAAGGTTCAGGGAATAGTCAGAAGGGCATCTCCCGAGATGGTGCTAAACACTATATAGAACCAAACAAAGACAAC
>NW_007163793.1:0-748 GCF_000164805.1 Carlito syrichta
GCTCTGAATATTTTTGGGAAAAGAATTTTTGTATCATGGAGCCAGATTTTCCAGTGCCTCGGCTTCATGCTGGGATTGGGTCAAACACTAATGGAAACTTACTTATTTTTGACAGTCAGAGAAGTAAATAAGAACATAAACCTTTTTTGAGCCCACATTTTAGTCCAGACACTGCACTTGGAAAATAGATGAATAAAACAAGTTGCTTACTCTGTAAACATTGATAGTTTCATATTAATAAAGTGTAGAAAATAATTTTAGATGCTGAGAAATCTGTCATTTCTTTAGTACCCTTTAGATACTCAAAGGATAAAACTGTCAACTTTATTGGGATTGTTAAACATGAACATTTTCCCAATAATATCCATTATACAAATATATGTATAGTGAGTGGTTTCGTTTAGGTCATCAGGGGATCAAGAATATGGAATGATTTTTGATTATGACCCTGATGACCTGTGAAGAAGGATCAGGTTTTTTGAAAGTTCACCCGCATTTTAGGAAGATAAATTATTGAGAAAATATTCAAATTTAAAACGTGTTGGGATCCACTTTTTGCTAAACAGCCACTAGTCTAATGTTTAAGAGGTAGACCAATGAGGGGAATTGGTTTGATTGATTGTGTGATGAATGCAGATTAAGATAATTGATTAAAGTACATATAGGTAGAAGAAATATTACTTTACAGATTCTGGATTAAATAATTAATTTGAAAAAAAATTCTACTTGAAGCTGCTCATGCTATTGG
>NW_007163794.1:0-813 GCF_000164805.1 Carlito syrichta
GCAGGACCCACAACAAAAACAGGAAACATTGTAAACATGGAGACTTTAGGGTGGCTTAAAAGATAAAATTCAGATCCAGCACTCTCTGGTTTTCCCTAAGCGTGGAATTTCCAGGTGTCATTGACTTCCTAAGTGTAGCCCATTCCTCAGACTTACCAGGAGCACGATGGATCCTGGTGTTGCTTGTGATCTGCAGCATTTAGATTACCTACAATTGAATTCAAACAAGGTTCTGTTACATTAAACAGATACCTCTCCACATACTTCCCAAGCATACAAAATGACATCAGTCTCCTAGAGAGAACAGGAAAATTCAGGAGTCATAATCCAGAAGGCGTGATAACATAGGCTGAGACAACTGTCTTGGCTAACTTTGCTGAGCCAGGAGGAAAATTGCCCTAGTCTGGTAAATTATCATCCTAGTAAATCTGTACTGAGTCTAAGCACTGAACCAATCTTTTTCCCCACAGATGCTAAGCCAGCAGCCCACCTGCTTTCTAGAAGGAAAATGACCATATTTCCCTTTTCCACAGCTTTACCCAGCTTGTTGTCAGTTGAAAGTTTCTTCACAACTCGAATAAGTAATCACTGACTCTGAGTGAAAATGAATCTCCCCAGTCACATAAAAACACGGTGACTTGTGAACACTGTCAGTAGCAAGGCTCCATCTTGTATCCAGAAACATGTCAACAAGCCAATACACTGAAGAGCTGTGAACAGACTAACTCACAAAAGACAGATCATAGAGCTAGGTATAGTAGCCTAGGTCACATCCTCCACAGCAGTGAGGAAAAAATGCTAGTGCCTTTTTGA
>NW_007163795.1:0-8335 GCF_000164805.1 Carlito syrichta
ATCCTCTTCAATTTCTTTTATCAGTGTTTTATCGTTTTTTTCTTTTAAAGATTTCTTATCTGCTTGGTTAAATTTATTCCTGGGGATTTCTTTCTTTTATAGCTACTATAAATGAGATTGCTTTCTAGTTTCTTTTTCAGCTAAGTTTGTTATTGGAATATAAAAATTTACTAATTTTTGTATGTTGCTTTTGTATCTTGAAACTTTACTAAATTTGTTTATCAGTTCTAAGAATTTTTTGGTGGAGCCTTCCTATATGTAAGATCATGCCATCTGCAAACAGTCACCATTTACTTTTCTCTTTTTGAATTAGGATGTCCTTTGTTTCTTTCTCTTGTCTAATTGCTCTGGTTAGGATTTCTAATATAGTACTCTGTTGAATTACAGGGGGAAAAGTTGTCATTCTTGTATTGTTTCAGTTCTTAGAGAAAAATCCTTCAAAATTTCCCCATTTAGTGCAATGTTAGATGTGGGTTTGTCACATATGACCTTTATTACTGATTCTATATTCCTTCTATACTTAACTTGTTTCAAGTTTTTATTATGAAGGAATACTGAATTTTATCAAATGCTTTTCCTACATACATTGAGATGATTGTGTGGTTTTTGTTTTTCATTCTGCTGATGTAATGCATCACATTTATTGATTTGCATATTCCAAACCATCCTTGCATTTGTGGAAGAAATCTCACTTGATTACGGTGACCATTCCCAACTGGGTGAATTATGGTTTCTTTTTTTTTTTTTTTTTTTTTTCTTTTTTTTAATTGGAGTCTCACTCTGTCACCCAGACTGGACTGCAGTGGCATGCTCCCGGCCACCGCAGCCTCAACTTGCTGGGCTCCAGTGATCCTTCCACCTCAGCCTTCCAAGTGGATGGAACTACAGGTGCGCTCTACCATGCCCGGCTCATTTTTTTTTAATTGTAGAGATGAGGTCTTGCCAAGTTGCCCGGGTGGGTCTCAAACTTGTGGGCTCAGGCAATCCACTCGCCTCGGCCTCCCAAAGTGCTGGGATTACAGGCTGAGCCACCGAACCCGGCTGAATTATTTTTTCAATGTGCTGCTGGGTTGAATTTGCTAGTATTTTGTTAAGAATTTTTTCATCTGTGTTCATCAGGAATGTTAGCCTGTAGTTTGTGTGTGTGTGTGTGTGTGTGTGTGTGTGTGTGTGTGTGTGTGTGTGTTCTTATCTGGTTTTGGTATCAGAGTAATGCTAGTTTCATAATATAAATTTGGAAGAATCATTTCCCCTATATTTTTAGTTTAGAATGGTTTGAGAAGAACCAGTGTTAGTTGTTCTTTAAAAGTTTGGTAGAATTTACAGTGAAGCTATCTATCTGGGCCTGGGCGTTTTGCTGTTGTTTTTGGGAGACTTTTTATTACTGGTTGAATCTTGTTACTTACTATTTGTATATTCCAGTTTTTTTATTTTTTCCTGTTCAATCTTGCTAGGTTGTATCTGGATTTCCTTTAGGTTTTCCTATTTGTTTGCATACAGTTGTTCTTAATAGTCTCATAATCCTTTGTATTTCTGTGGTTTCGGTTGTTACGTCTCCATTTTTGTTTCTGACTTTATTTAATTGGGGTTTCTTTCTTTTTTTGGTAGTCTAGCTAATGGTTTGTTGATTTTGTTTATCTTTTCAAAAAGTCAACTTTTTGTCTCATTGACCTCTTGTATTTTTTGGTCTCAACTTGATTTCTGTTCTAATCTTTATTATTTATTTTCTTTTACTAATTTGGGGGTTTGACTTATTCTTGCTTTTCCAGTTCCTTGAGGTGCATTATTATTTGTTCATTTGAAATCTTTCTACTTTTTTGATGTTGATGTTTATTGTTATAAACTTCCCTGTTAGTACTACTCTTGATATATCCCATAAGTTTGGGTATGTTATGTTTCTATTTTCATTTGTTTCAAGAATTTTTAATTTTTAAAAATTTATTCATTGAATCATTGGTTGTTCAGAAGCATGTTGTTCACTTTTTACATATTTTTGCAGTTTTCAAAGTTCCTCATTATTAATTTATAGTTTTAGTCCATTGTGGTGAGAAAAGACACTTGATATAATTTTGATTTTTAGAAATCTGTTGCGATTTGTTTTGTGGCCTAACATATAATCTATCCTGGAAGATGTTCCCTGTGCTGGTGAGAAAAATGTGTCTTCTGCAAGTATTGGATATAATGTTCTGTAAACGTTTGTAAGGTTCATTTGATCTATATTGCTGTTTAACTCATTTTGTAGTTGTTGTTTCTTTTCTGTCTAGATAATCTGTCCAATGGTAAGAGTAGAATGTTGAAGTTTCTAGCTATTATTATATTTGAGTTTGTCTTTCTCTTTAGATTTAATATTTGCTTTATACAAGGGGCAATCTCCCAAAATTAGAATTTATTTGTAAAAATATGTGTATTTATCCTTACATGTTTAAACTCTGTCACCTTCAAAGTAGTCTTTGTTTAATGCAATACACTTATCAAGATGCTTTTTCCACCGCTCAGGACAGTTGTTGCATTCATCAATTTTGACACCTTTTAGTGCTTCTGCCATTTTTTTGTTTCACCTCTTCCACATTGGTAAAACATTTCCCTTTGAGGACTTTTTCACCTGTGGAAACAAAAAATTAGTTGCTCTGGGCAAGACTGGGTGAGTAGGGACAGTGAGACACTAAGGTCATGCTGTTTTGTTTAAAAATTTCTGAACACTTACCACAATGTGAGCAGATACATTTGTAAGTCACCTATCATGGTTTTTTTTGAGTTGGAGTCTCACTCTGTCACCCAGACTGGAGTGCAGCAGCCACTCCCGGCCACCGCAGCCTCAACCTGCTGGACTCCGGCGATCCTTCCGCCTCAGCCTTCCAAGTAGCTGGAACTGCAGGCGCACGCTACCGTGCCCGGCTAATTTTTGATTTATTGTAGAGATGGAGGGCTCGCCAAGTTGCCCAGGCGGGTCTCAAACCCGCGGGCTCAGGCAATCCACTCACCTCAGCCTCCCTAATGCGCGGGATTACAGGCTGAGCCACCGAGCCCGGCTACACGGTTCCTTCTTAACCAGCTCACGGACTCAACTTCTGAGACTTTTGGACGACTTTTTCAGCTTATCTCAGAGATGTAGATTTCTTTGCCCACATGGTGGCACCAGCTGCTTATGAAACAGCCCTGCTCCCCTCAACCTGCTGAGGCACTACTGAAACCGCCCAGGGAGTGGCCGCTGACATTTAGCGTAATTAACAACACCTTAGAAAATTTACTAACAGAGACCATCACCATTCAGTTAATTAGAAAGCAGCTGTAAGACAGAAGGTGGGGAGAAACAAGTCCGTGGGGATGCTATCTCCCTACTACCAGTGTGGGGTGGCAAGTTTGCAGGATCCAATCCAGAGATGCCCTCTCAAGGGTCTGCCCCATTGTCAGCTTGAGTTTCTTTCCAGGCCAAGAAAGGAAAGATGGTACTGGGGCGGGGAGAGGGAGCGATGTTCCCTTTTCAGGGTGGTGGAAAGAACCTTGTCCTGGAAACTCAGAGACCAGGTTTGTCATGCTCTTTCTGCAACCAATCCCTTCTGTGACATTGAATAGGGCACTTCGCCCTCAGGGACTGTTTCTCACCTAGAAAATGCATCCACTGGGCCAGGTAACCTCCCAGTTCTCACCTAACTCTGGCTTTCAATTTGATGATATTCTGAAGAGACAAAAGCTTTGCTAATTGGAGACATATGCATACATGGTTATCTATGTAATCACAAGGTCGGTAAATAGCACCTGCTGAATCGTGGTAAGAGCGCAGCACAGTGTTCACATACTCCGACCTTGGCTGCAGGAGTAGATGTCAATTGATAGGAGCAACAAGAACTCATTGCTGTCTGGAAAGAAACTGTATTTGAAAAGGGTTTCTTTAAAAGGTCTTCGGGGAGCCAAGGGGAATGGGTGTAGGCAAACTGCTGAGGAGGCTTAGGGCTTGGATGAGAGATGGGAGAAAGAAGAGCCAGCAGGGTTCATAAGCCTGAGGGGCAATTCCAGGATGAACCACAGCCTATCACTCTGCTGGAATGGCTGGGCTGGGCTTGAGGCTGGAGCCTGGTGCCAAACCTCTTGGGCTCTAGTTCACCCTTCTCATTCTTTGCCTCCTGCAAAATTTGGCCAACACCTGTCAGTAGTGTTTGATTTTTAATTTTTCTGGGAATGACGTGGCAGGTCTGACTTTGCTATTTTATGATGGTAGTCAGGGTTTGCTTGTCATGCAGAAAAGATTTGAAACAAGGATAGTGGGTACATTTTAGTGTCTAGGCAAAGGGACATGGGTCTGTTGCTCAACTTGTTTTTCCAGGTGACTCAGTGGATGTCTTGGCTGTCAGCAGGAAACAGGACATTTGATTTCAACACGGGTGGGAGAAAGAGACACCCGAGTAAAATCAGAAGAACATGAAAATGTTGGTGACCCTGTCTTTGAAGAGTCTGTTATACACAAATCCAAACTCTCATCAAACAAAGCAGTTAGAAAACTGTATCCTCATGTGGGTTTTGATATTTTGTTTTGTCTCAATTTGATTCATTAAGAGTGCTTTATTTGCAAATCTTGCAATTTTTCCCATTTATGAAAGTAATACATGACATTAAAAATTAAGCAATATAGGAATCTGTGTTAAACATGGCATAAGGAGCGAAAGCTCGTCCATGATGTGGTCAGACCCTTATCCCCTCACCCATCTATGGCTTGGCGCATGCTCTTTGATGAGTCTCTCTGACAAGCCTATTGCTCCCAAGAAAAATTGCAAAGTGTTCCATTTATGAATTTTTGAGCACAGACAAATGTTCCAACCCTCGTTTGGAGCTGATAGATGAGCAGCCATCTCTGCTTGCCTTGAACTTTCAGCGCTAACCCCAGGTAAGTCCAGGACAAAAAGACATCAATTAGTCACTCTAGCTCCACTTAACTTCTCTGCTAGGCGATAGAACTGAAGGCTGGTCCTTGAACTTACTACTTTGTCCTAATTCTGCAAGATGTTACTGTTTTGCTCTGTCCTTCAAGGTGAACGATGAACATTTGGCCCCTTTTCTCATTCTGTGTGTTCAGTGTTCCTTGGAGACACAGAATTTTGAGGGGCGGGAGGATCGAGGGGAAGGGAACTTCTTCCACGTAAGTCATGTTGTGGGCCTTCTCTGCTTTACCCCATTGTGTGAGGAGGCATCAGAGCCACAAAGCCTGCTGCCTGGTGGCCTTGCTGGACACGAATGCCATCTTCAGGAAATGCTAAGCCCTCACCCAACCCCTTCTCACAGTGTTTCCTTAAATATGAACCTCGGGCAAAGGCTCTATCCCTTTGGGGTAAGACCAGGGATGCTCCTGGAAGCTCCAGACCCATTTCCCCTTTCTCCCAACAAGGCTGTAATGGCTTCCACTCTGCCTTTAGCTTAATGAGCAGAGGCTGCGTCCCCAGGACTGTCATGCAGTTGGACAGGGGCAAGTGCGAGAGTGGGGCCAGGAGAGGAGTGTCTGACGAGGTCAGCCCTGAACAGAGGAATCTCCACACCTGCCTCCAGACAGCTTTAGCTGAGACTCAAGCAAGGTCATCTCCTGTGTTAGTGGAACACAGAGCTCCTTTGGGGATAAAGCTGGTCCAAGAATTATAAACGGGACTTGAAACAGAGACTGTGCTAAGGACATACCCACTCATTCATGAGTCATCCTCAGACCATTACTACAAGTGGCTTTCACCAAGCCTTGGAATCAGACTCCACCTTCACTGTTCAGTAGCTGTGTGTCCACGTGCAAGTCACACCATGGCTCTGAACTTCTGTTTCTTCTCTTTAGAGATAACTGCATCAAATGCATATGACTGTTGTGAGAATTAAATGATACACAAAGTACTTAGAAGCCCAGCCCACTGCTCTCAATAATATTATTAACCGCAGGTTGTAGATGATGAGATGGAGGATAATAAAGTTTAAATAACGAATCACAGGCCTGAGCCAAGATTTAAATCCAGGTTTATGTTGACTTCAAAGTTACAAGGAGCGTCAGCCTTCCCTGACCAAGATTTGACCAGGTAGAAGGATTCTGGGACAGTTTGGATAACATTTCAAGATAATAACAAAAGTAGTATTGTTATTATTTGACGAGAATCTACAAAGAGGTGGACACCATTTCAAAGATTGCCCTGTAATAACTCTCACTGTATAACATCCCTGACTTCTTGAGATATACACTACTAATATCTCCTTTTAAAGATGTGGGACTGAGGCACAGAGCCATAGAACCCTGGCAGAGCCAGACTTTTATACTGGCAAGATCCTTCCAACCCAGACTTCTTGGGGAGTGGACAGGCCCCCACTGCCTCAGCACACACCTGCGAGAGGTTCTGCACTCTGGCCCCCAGCTAAGCTTCCGGAAGAGCCAGGTGGCAGCTGGATGGGGGCTCCCGGCCTGTGATTGGCTGCCACTGTTGTGGTTAGCCCTCCATGGTGGGGGCTGGGAAGGAGAGTGGAGACTGATAAACAGCAGACAATGTGCTCTGAGGGCCAGAGACAGCAAGGAAGGAGCAGAGAACACCCTCTGCTTTCTCTTTGGAAGCGAGTCATATCAACCAAATTGCAGACATCTCCACACTTTGGTCAGGCAGCCTTCTGAGCAAGGTAACACACTTTTCATGCCTCGAGCCAGCATGTCTATTACATCTTTATGTCTCTAATTAGAAGTACTGGGCCTTTTTTTCTTGGAGGCGATGAAGGGATGGAGTGAGGGGAGCTGACATGACTTTGGGTTTTCTTTCTAACGTGTGAATATAAAAGAGATACAACAAGCCAAGTTTAAGAACCTTGATGGTACGCAGGGAAGATACAAAATATCTGGATTACTATAAATCTATTGGAAGAGAAAGGGTTTAAAGGGTGCTTCTTGAATGAATGAGTAAACAAATCAGCAGAAGGAAAAGCATGAAACTCTTAGAAACAGGGCAGGAGAAATAATCAGGAACCACCAGATTCCAGAGGGATAGGGGGTGGAAATGTGTCATTTCTCAAGTGTAGCCAGCAATGCCAGGTGCTTCTTGGACTCAACTGGACAAAACAGGAGACCAGTGCTTCTCAAAGTGTCCACTCACATTAGGATCACTGGAATGCTTGTTAAGTTCAATTCCTGGACTCCACACCAGACAAACAACCAGACCCTCTGGGTCCTGATGACTTGCATTTTTAAAAAAATCTCCTTAGTGGTTCTGATGTGCAATAATTTTGAGAATTGCCTAGGTCCCTGCTTTGAAGTTGTGTTCTTGGGTCGGGATTCCCGACCGGGGTTATGGTAGTACATGTCTCCCTCTGAAGTGGCTCATGCAAGAAGTTGTCTGAAGGAAAGGCGAGGATCTCAGGATTATTTTATGGATGTCTGAGACTTATAAAAAGGCTTTTGATGCTGCCAAGTTTTTGATGCACAATGTTTGACAAATGATAGACAATAGCATTTGTGGAGTGACTGAACGGATGAGTGGGACAGGTATGATAATGAAAGGTCACTCTTGGGTTACTTGGAGATTGCGTATAGCCCAAGTGGGAAAGGTTAGGAGGGAAGATTATGAGCCAAGGCGTGGGGTGTGTGGGGGGGGGGAGAGTGGCTGGAATGGGAGTAGGCGGCACTGCTGCTGTGGCCCAGTCTCCTGAAGTCGCCAGCAAGATCACCCACCGAAAATTGCAGCTTCTGCCCTGACCAAGCCACCTCGGACTACTTGGTCAAAACGCATCTGTGCCCAGTGGAGAATGGCACCCCTGCAGCTGTGATGGCAGAGGATGGCAGGGCTGAGATGGCAGTGACCAGTGGGGACAGGGCTGGGCCAGCATCGGCCCTCTGCCTTTTCATCCTGAGGCTGGTCTATAGCTGAGATCTTTTGTTAGGAGAAAGGAGAACCAATATTTGTAAGATTTCGAAGTTTTAAAAATTGACTGCAAAATAACTCGTAATCCTAACTTCATGCTGTCTACAGGTCCATATTTGTCTCCTTTCTATGTGTTTATCAGAAAAGAAAGATAAGCTAATGGTCAGAGCTGAGACTTAACTGGGTCTTAAACTTTCCAGGAGAAATTTAGAAATATGGAAAGGTGACAATGAGTACATATAAATCTAGTCTTTAAAACAATTTTATCCAAAATGTTCACAAAATTTAATAAAAGTAATACTTGTGAAAATTCAAATGATACAATGAAATAAAAAAGGAAAGAATCCATCTTATCAGTGCCAATGCTATTTTTTAGAGATTAAACACTGTTAAGATTCTAGTGTATAACCCTTCGGGGGTTTCTGTGCTTTCAAGGGTACACAAATAGGGTATACATGCACAAATAGGTCCTGTTA
>NW_007163796.1:0-10930 GCF_000164805.1 Carlito syrichta
GTTTGTTGATTTTGTTTATCTTTTCAAAAGAGTCAACTTTTGTCTCATTGACCTCTTGTATTTTTTGGTCTCAACTTGATTTCTGTTCTAATCTTTATTATTTATTTTCTTTTACTAATTTGGGGGTTTGACTTATTCTTGCTTTTCCAGTTCCTTGAGGTGCATTATTATTTGTTCATTTGAAATCTTTCTACTTTTTTGATGTTGATGTTTATTGTTATAAACTTCCCTGTTAGTACTACTCTTGATATATCCCATAAGTTTGGGTATGTTATGTTTCTATTTTCATTTGTTTCAAGAATTTTTAATTTTTAAAAATTTATTCATTGAATCATTGGTTGTTCAGAAGCATGTTGTTCACTTTTTACATATTTTTGCAGTTTTCAAAGTTCCTCATTATTAATTTATAGTTTTAGTCCATTGTGGTGAGAAAAGACACTTGATATAATTTTGATTTTTAGAAATCTGTTGCGATTTGTTTTGTGGCCTAACATATAATCTATCCTGGAAGATGTTCCCTGTGCTGGTGAGAAAAATGTGTCTTCTGCAAGTATTGGATATAATGTTCTGTAAACGTTTGTAAGGTTCATTTGATCTATATTGCTGTTTAACTCATTTTGTAGTTGTTGTTTCTTTTCTGTCTAGATAATCTGTCCAATGGTAAGAGTAGAATGTTGAAGTTTCTAGCTATTATTATATTTGAGTTTGTCTTTCTCTTTAGATTTAATATTTGCTTTATACAAGGGGCAATCTCCCAAAATTAGAATTTATTTGTAAAAATATGTGTATTTATCCTTACATGTTTAAACTCTGTCACCTTCAAAGTAGTCTTTGTTTAATGCAATACACTTATCAAGATGCTTTTTCCACCGCTCAGGACAGTTGTTGCATTCATCAATTTTGACACCTTTTAGTGCTTCTGCCATTTTTTTGTTTCACCTCTTCCACATTGGTAAAACATTTCCCTTTGAGGACTTTTTCACCTGTGGAAACAAAAAATTAGTTGCTCTGGGCAAGACTGGGTGAGTAGGGACAGTGAGACACTAAGGTCATGCTGTTTTGTTTAAAAATTTCTGAACACTTACCACAATGTGAGCAGATACATTTGTAAGTCACCTATCATGGTTTTTTTTGAGTTGGAGTCTCACTCTGTCACCCAGACTGGAGTGCAGCAGCCACTCCCGGCCACCGCAGCCTCAACCTGCTGGACTCCGGCGATCCTTCCGCCTCAGCCTTCCAAGTAGCTGGAACTGCAGGCGCACGCTACCGTGCCCGGCTAATTTTTGATTTATTGTAGAGATGGAGGGCTCGCCAAGTTGCCCAGGCGGGTCTCAAACCCGCGGGCTCAGGCAATCCACTCACCTCAGCCTCCCTAATGCGCGGGATTACAGGCTGAGCCACCGAGCCCGGCTACACGGTTCCTTCTTAACCAGCTCACGGACTCAACTTCTGAGACTTTTGGACGACTTTTTCAGCTTATCTCAGAGATGTAGATTTCTTTGCCCACATGGTGGCACCAGCTGCTTATGAAACAGCCCTGCTCCCCTCAACCTGCTGAGGCACTACTGAAACCGCCCAGGGAGTGGCCGCTGACATTTAGCGTAATTAACAACACCTTAGAAAATTTACTAACAGAGACCATCACCATTCAGTTAATTAGAAAGCAGCTGTAAGACAGAAGGTGGGGAGAAACAAGTCCGTGGGGATGCTATCTCCCTACTACCAGTGTGGGGTGGCAAGTTTGCAGGATCCAATCCAGAGATGCCCTCTCAAGGGTCTGCCCCATTGTCAGCTTGAGTTTCTTTCCAGGCCAAGAAAGGAAAGATGGTACTGGGGCGGGGAGAGGGAGCGATGTTCCCTTTTCAGGGTGGTGGAAAGAACCTTGTCCTGAAACTCAGAGACCAGGTTTGTCATGCTCTTTCTGCAACCAATCCCTTCTGTGACATTGAATAGGGCACTTCGCCCTCAGGACTGTTTCTCACCTAGAAAATGCATCCACTGGGCCAGTAACTCCCAGTCTCACCTAACTCTGGCTTTCAATTTGATGATATTCTGAAGAGACAAAAGCTTTGCTAATTGGAGACATATGCATACATGGTTATCTATGTAATCACAAGGTCGGTAAATAGCACCTGCTGAATCGTGGTAAGAGCGCAGCACAGTGTTCACATACTCCGACCTTGGCTGCAGGAGTAGATGTCAATTGATAGGAGCAACAAGAACTCATTGCTGTCTGGAAAGAAACTGTATTTGAAAAGGTTTCTTTAAAAGGTCTTCGGGGAGCCAAGGGGAATGGGTGTAGGCAAACTGCTGAGGAGGCCTTAGGGCTTGGATGAGAGATGGGAGAAAGAAGAGCCAGCAGGGTTCATAAGCCTGAGGGGCAATTCCAGGATGAACCACAGCCTATCACTCTGCTGGAATGGCTGGGCTGGGCTTGAGGCTGGAGCCTGGTGCCAAACCTCTTGGGCTCTAGTTCACCCTTCTCATTCTTTGCCTCCTGCAAAATTTGGCCAACACCTGTCAGTAGTGTTTGATTTTTAATTTTTCTGGGAATGACGTGGCAGGTCTGACTTTGCTATTTTATGATGGTAGTCAGGGTTTGCTTGTCGTGCAGAAAAGATTTGAAACAAGGATAGTGGGTACATTTTAGTGTCTAGGCAAAGGGACATGGGTCTGTTGCTCAACTTGTTTTTCCAGGTGACTCAGTGGATGTCTTGGCTGTCAGCAGGAAACAGGACATTTGATTTCAACACGGGTGGGAGAAAGAGACACCCGAGTAAAATCAGAAGAACATGAAAATGTTGGTGACCCTGTCTTTGAAGAGTCTGTTATACACAAATCCAAACTCTCATCAAACAAAGCAGTTAGAAAACTGTATCCTCATGTGGGTTTTGATATTTTGTTTTGTCTCAATTTGATTCATTAAGAGTGCTTTATTTGCAAATCTTGCAATTTTTCCCATTTATGAAAGTAATACATGACATTAAAAATTAAGCAATATAGGAATCTGTGTTAAACATGGCATAAGGAGCGAAAGCTCGTCCATGATGTGGTCAGACCCTTATCCCCTCACCCATCTATGGCTTGGCGCATGCTCTTTGATGAGTCTCTCTGACAAGCCTATTGCTCCCAAGAAAAATTGCAAAGTGTTCCATTTATGAATTTTTGAGCACAGACAAATGTTCCAACCCTCGTTTGGAGCTGATAGATGAGCAGCCATCTCTGCTTGCCTTGAACTTTCAGCGCTAACCCCAGGTAAGTCCAGGACAAAAAGACATCAATTAGTCACTCTAGCTCCACTTAACTTCTCTGCTAGGCGATAGAACTGAAGGCTGGTCCTTGAACTTACTACTTTGTCCTAATTCTGCAAGATGTTACTGTTTTGCTCTGTCCTTCAAGGTGAACGATGAACATTTGGCCCCTTTTCTCATTCTGTGTGTTCAGTGTTCCTTGGAGACACAGAATTTTGAGGGGCGGGAGGATCGAGGGGAAGGGAACTTCTTCCACGTAAGTCATGTTGTGGGCCTTCTCTGCTTTACCCCATTGTGTGAGGAGGCATCATAGCCACGAAGCCTGCTGCCTGATGGCCTTGCTGGACACGAATGCCATCTTCAGGAAATGCTAACCCCTCACCCAACCCCTTCTCACAGTGTGTCCTTAAATATGAACCTCGGGCAAAGGCTCTATCCCTTTGGGGAAAGACCAGGGATGCTCCTGGAAGCTCCAGACCCATTTCCCCTTTCTCCCAACAAGGCTGTAATGGCTTCCACTCTGCCTTTAGCTTAATGAGCAGAGGCTGCGTCCCCAGGACTGTCATGCAGTTGGACAGGGGCAAGTGCGAGAGTGGGGCCAGGAGAGGAGTGTCTGACGAGGTCAGCCCTGAACAGAGGAATCTCCACACCTGCCTCCAGACAGCTTTAGCTGAGAGTCAAGCAAGGTCATCTCCTGTGTTAGTGGAACACAGAGCTCCTTTGGGGATAAAGCTGGTCCAAGAATTATAAACGGGACTTGAAACAGAGACTGTGCTAAGGACATACCCACTCATTCATGAGTCATCCTCAGACCATTACTACAAGTGGCTTTCACCAAGCCTTGGAATCAGACTCCACCTTCACTGTTCAGTAGCTGTGTGTCCACGTGCAAGTCACACCATGGCTCTGAACTTCTGTTTCTTCTCTTTAGAGATAACTGCATCAAATGCATATGACTGTTGTGAGAATTAAATGATACACAAAGTACTTAGAAGCCCAGCCCACTGCTCTCAATAATATTATTAACCGCAGGTTGTAGATGATGAGATGGAGGATAATAAAGTTTAAATAACGAATCACAGGCCTGAGCCAAGATTTAAATCCAGGTTTATGTTGACTTCAAAGTTACAAGGAGCGTCAGCCTTCCCTGACCAAGATTTGACCAGGTAGAAGGATTCTGGGACAGTTTGGATAACATTTCAAGATAATAACAAAAGTAGTATTGTTATTATTTGACGAGAATCTACAAAGAGGTGGACACCATTTCAAAGATTGCCCTGTAATAACTCTCACTGTATAACATCCCTGACTTCTTGAGATATACACTACTAATATCTCCTTTTAAAGATGTGGGACTGAGGCACAGAGCCATAGAACCCTGGCAGAGCCAGACTTTTATACTGGCAAGATCCTTCCAACCCAGACTTCTTGGGGAGTGGACAGGCCCCCACTGCCTCAGCACACACCTGCGAGAGGTTCTGCACTCTGGCCCCCAGCTAAGCTTCCGGAATAGCAAGTGGCAGCTGGATGGGGGCTCCCGGCCTGTGATTGGCTGCCACTGTTGTGGTTAGCCCTCCATGGTGGGGGCTGGGAAGGAGAGTGGAGACTGATAAACAGCAGACAATGTGCTCTGAGGGCCAGAGACAGCAAGGAAGGAGCAGAGAACACCCTCTGCTTTCTCTTTGGAAGCGAGTCATATCAACCAAATTGCAGACATCTCCACACTTTGGTCAGGCAGCCTTCTGAGCAAGGTAACACACTTTTCATGCCTCGAGCCAGCATGTCTATTACATCTTTATGTCTCTAATTAGAAGTACTGGGCCTTTTTTTCTTGGAGGCGATGAAGGGATGGAGTGAGGGGAGCTGACATGACTTTGGGTTTTCTTTCTAACGTGTGAATATAAAAGAGATACAACAAGCCAAGTTTAAGAACCTTGATGGTACGCAGGGAAGATACAAAATATCTGGATTACTATAAATCTATTGGAAGAGAAAGGGTTTAAAGGGTGCTTCTTGAATGAATGAGTAAACAAATCAGCAGAAGGAAAAGCATGAAACTCTTAGAAACAGGGCAGGAGAAATAATCAGGAACCACCAGATTCCAGAGGGATAGGGGGTGGAAATGTGTCATTTCTCAAGTGTAGCCAGCAATGCCAGGTGCTTCTTGGACTCAACTGGACAAAACAGGAGACCAGTGCTTCTCAAAGTGTCCACTCACATTAGGATCACTGGAATGCTTGTTAAGTTCAATTCCTGGACTCCACACCAGACAAACAACCAGACCCTCTGGGTCCTGATGACTTGCATTTTTAAAAAAATCTCCTTAGTGGTTCTGATGTGCAATAATTTTGAGAATTGCCTAGGTCCCTGCTTTGAAGTTGTGTTCTTGGGTCGGGATTCCCGACCGGGGTTATGGTAGTACATGTCTCCCTCTGAAGTGGCTCATGCAAGAAGTTGTCTGAAGGAAAGGCGAGGATCTCAGGATTATTTTATGGATGTCTGAGACTTATAAAAAGGCTTTTGATGCTGCCAAGTTTTTGATGCACAATGTTTGACAAATGATAGACAATAGCATTTGTGGAGTGACTGAACGGATGAGTGGGACAGGTATGATAATGAAAGGTCACTCTTGGGTTACTTGGAGATTGCGTATAGCCCAAGTGGGAAAGGTTAGGAGGGAAGATTATGAGCCAAGGCGTGGGGTGTGTGGGGGGGGGGAGAGTGGCTGGAATGGGAGTAGGCGGCACTGCTGCTGTGGCCCAGTCTCCTGAAGTCGCCAGCAAGATCACCCACCGAAAATTGCAGCTTCTGCCCTGACCAAGCCACCTCGGACTACTTGGTCAAAACGCATCTGTGCCCAGTGGAGAATGGCACCCCTGCAGCTGTGATGGCAGAGGATGGCAGGGCTGAGATGGCAGTGACCAGTGGGGACAGGGCTGGGCCAGCATCGGCCCTCTGCCTTTTCATCCTGAGGCTGGTCTATAGCTGAGATCTTTTGTTAGGAGAAAGGAGAACCAATATTTGTAAGATTTCGAAGTTTTAAAAATTGACTGCAAAATAACTCGTAATCCTAACTTCATGCTGTCTACAGGTCCATATTTGTCTCCTTTCTATGTGTTTATCAGAAAAGAAAGATAAGCTAATGGTCAGAGCTGAGACTTAACTGGGTCTTAAACTTTCCAGGAGAAATTTAGAAATATGGAAAGGTGACAATGAGTACATATAAATCTAGTCTTTAAAACAATTTTATCCAAAATGTTCACAAAATTTAATAAAAGTAATACTTGTGAAAATTCAAATGATACAATGAAATAAAAAAGGAAAGAATCCATCTTATCAGTGCCAATGCTATTTTTCAGAGATTAAACACTGTTAAGATTCTAGTGTATAACCTTCGGGGGTTTCTGTGCTTTCAAGCGTACACAAATAGGGGTATACATGCACAAATAGGTCCTGTTATCCTTGGTATCGTCATTCTGTTCTGCTTTTTCATGCAGGCATCTTTCCATGTCACGGATGCATATAGAAATTGCACATATGCACCAATGCATAGAGAACATTTAGTTTTCTGCATGGTTTTCCATTGTATGCCTGGACCATAGTTATTTAATCATGCCCCTTTGGTAATTATTTGCACTGTTTTCTAATTTTCAGAGTAATGATTTTAAAAAGTCTCAGTCTCCATATAATTATCACTGTATACCTGTGGGAATGTTCTATAGAATAACTATATTATAATTTACTAAAAAGAGATGTATCACTCAGAGATAATGTATTTACATTTTTTTTTTTTTTTTTGAGTTGGCGTCTCACTCTGTCACCCAGACTGGAGTGCAGTGGCCGCTCCCGGCCACCGCAGCCTCGCCTACTGGGCTCTGGGGATCCTACTGCCTCAGCCTTCCAAGTAGCTGGAATTACAGGCATGCACTACCATGCCTGGCTGATTTTTTGATTAACTGTAGAGATGAGGTCTTGCTGCCCGGGCAGGTCTCGAACCCATGGGCTCATGCAATCCACTCACCTCAGCCTCCCAAAGGTGCGGGATTACAGGCTGAGCCACCAAGCCCAGCTTGTATTTACATTTTTTAAAGACATGGTTAAATTGTCCACTAGGTTTTTTATACCAATTTATATTTTTTCAAGAATATATGGAGATATCTTAATTCCTCCATGCCTTCATTTAATGCAGAGTGATATACATAGTTGTAACTTTTTTCAACTGGATAGATTTTTAAAATTCCTTAAATCCAGCTCTTGAAAGTTCTCTCTTCCAAAAGTAATACATGTTTGGTTTAAGGAGAAAAAAAACAGGTAAGGATAAAAAATATAAAGCATGTAAAGATTTCACAGATAACTGCCATTAGCATCTAGGTGTATATTTCCCTAAAAACAAGAAAAATAATAATTCCTTCTACCTCTTTCTTGTTTCTAATTTGAATAAACTTTTAACAGTTTAACTGGAGAATAATCTAATAAATAAATTTGATTCAAATGTCAAAGGCGAATAACTGCTTGGTGATGGCAGTTTTTCCATAGAAGTATTTAAATAAATGTATTTTGGTGGATTTTGGCATAATAACTCAGGCTAATGGGAGTCAGAAGGGGAATATGTAGGGTGGGGAGATAGTTCTAGGGGTCCTACCAACATGTCTTGTGATTGACTTACTCCATGTACAAGGTCAGCATTTAACTTGATGAACTCTGGAGATGTTGATGCATTTTAAAAAAGTAACTACTCAACTATTATCTTGGAAAGTTAGAGAGCAAGCACTGTAGGAAAACCCAAGAAAATTAAATGCTAAGAATGTGAAGGAATTTGAGGATGAGCTCAAGCAAACAAGGTGGGGGATCCAGGGAAAAACCTAGCACTAGCCACAGAAGATAATTAAGGGACAGAGTTGAGGTACAAGCAGCTTTGAGGTGTTTGTTGGGTTGTAGTTGAAGTGCTTTTTGAGGTTAAAAAAAATTCCTTTGAAATGGTTTGTAATTGTTTGACTCTTGCATAGTCTTGCACAGGGACCGATCTAACAGGATTTTTCTTTTAAGCAATTCTTGGAAATTTGCTTTTAATCTTTATAAAAAGCATCAACCTCTGATACATAATGCACGAAAGATGGACTCAACCCTGGTATTTCAAAGGGATGAGTTGAACAGAAACGTTGGTAGTAGCAGTCAGGATTAACCTTGCCCCTCTGTCCTCCTAATCCCACTCCAGGTCAAAGTGTGTTCATTGCAGGATTTGCCTCCATGACTACACGGCCATAAAATTTCTCATCAATTTGGTTAATTAATTGGGAGAAAAACACACTACTTGATATAACTGGTGGGTCAAAAGAGTTAACCCAGGCACATTTGAGGAAGGCAGATGAGATGATAGGTTGAAAATGCATTGGCTGTTTTTCCAGTTATGTATGCTAAAGAATTTGGAAAATACTGGTCTCATTGGGTCTAGAAAGTACTCTAATGGCATTGTCAGATGACTTTTCTGCATCTCTGCAGACCTCTACACTACAACCCAGAGCAGCAGGGTTTCCTGGCTTATGTAATTGCTAATTTTTTTTAACAAGAAGATAAACACTATTCCCACCCCTTCTTATTGCAAACTACACAGCTAATGACCATCAACCAGTAATGACTTTCAGAATGACCTGTGTGAGCTTTATCTGAAGCCACTTGAGCATTTTATCTTTAAAATCCTTCAGAAGCTTAGTACATGCACACTCTGATTTAGAGTTGTGTGGCTTTTGTTTCTCATGTAGACACAGCCTCATAATTTACAGTAGCATTCACTAATTAAAATTGTAAGCATAATTACTATCCATAATACTTATTACTAGTTTGCATTCATAAAGCTCAAAATTCACTTCATCCTTTCAAGTAGTGAGTAATTAGTTTCTTTGGGTTTATAGCTTTATCATCCCTTTATGACCCGTTTGGAAGAAAGAAACAACCAACCTCCTGGAAGACTGCTTTAAAAAGCTGGAAATATATTGCCCAGTCAGTGCAATGAGGCTAATACAATGTAGAAAGTATTACTTTTCTTTGGTTTTAGTAGCCAGTTTATCTTTGAACATTTACTTAGCAAATAACTACTGAGTGCCTAACGTGTACTAGGAACCTTGGGGAGAGAAAAATGAATCATTCAAAGATTCTGTCCTCAAAGACCTTAAGGGTTTTGTGAAAAGGAAATAAGATTTTACACACATTTAAAAATATATACATATACACATAAGGCATATGTAACCATAAGTGTTGCCAGAACAGGAGATAATTCTATTATCTGCTGCATGATCACCACTTAACATAGCATTTTAACACTGGGGATCTAATAAATATCTTTTGGAATAAGTTAGTGAATAAATAGGTGGATGTATTGATTTGCAGTATTTCCAAGATTCGTCAGTAGGATACTGGCATTTTTCCTAATGTGACTTGCTTTCTTTGTCCCCAGGTACTTCAGCCAGCATGGCTGTCTCATTTCCACCCACCCTGGGACTCAGTTCTGCCCCAGAGGAAATTCAACACCCACATATTAAATTTTCAGAGTGGAAATTTAAGCTTTTCAGGGTGAGATCCTTAGAAAAGACGCCTGAAGTGTCTCTAAAGGAAAAGACAGACTCGTCCGAGGGGAAGCCCTCTCTGGAGCAATCTCCAGCAGCCCCAGACAAGGCTGGCGATCAGAAACCAGCCCTGAATCATCGGGTATTAAAAGCCTCACCTAAGTTTTCTAAGAAATCCCACGATGACAGGAAAGCACGAGGCAAAGCTGTCCACCAAGCCCACCTGCGCCAGCTCTGCCGCATCTGTGGGCGTTCTTTGAAAACGGATGGGCACAGCAGAAGATATCCAGTCCACGGGCCTGTGGACGCTCAAACCCAAGACCTTTTTCGAAAGAAGGAAAGGAGAGTGACTTCCTGGCCAGACCTGATCGCCAAGGTTTTCTGGATCGATGTGAAGGCAGACGTCGACACGACTCACCCCACCGAGTTCTGCCACGACTGCTGGGGCATCATGCACCGGAAGCTGGGCAGTGCCCCAGGTGGAGCTTATTTCCCCAGGAACGCAACCGTGGAGTGGCCCCCCCACACACCATCCTGTGACATCTGCCATCCTGCCCGTCGGGGACTCAAAAGGAAGAGCCCTCCGCCAAATGTGCAGCTCAGCAAGAAGCTCAAAACCATGCTTGGCCGAGCGAGATGGGCCCGGCGGCGCAAGAAACGAGCTCAGACCAGGCTCTGCAGCAAGGACGTCCTGAAGAAGATCGCCAACTGCAGTAAGATCCATGTTAGCACCAAGCTCCTGGCAGTGGACTTTCCGGAGCATTTCATGAACTCGATCTCCTGCCAGATTTGTGAACACATCCTGGCTGACCCTGTGGAGACCACCTGTAAGCATGTATTTTGCAGGGTCTGCATTCTCAGGTGCCTCAAAGTCATGGGCAGCTATTGTCCTTCTTGCCAATACCCATGCTTCCCCACTGACCTGGAGAGTCCAGTGAAGTCCTTTCTGAGTGTCCTGAACTCCCTGATAGTGAAATGTCCAGCAAAAGAGTGCAATGAGGAGATCAGTCTGGAAAAGTATAATCACCACGTCTCAAGTCACAAGGACTCAAAAGAGACTCTCGTGCATATCAATAAAGGGGGCCGGCCCCGTCAGCATCTTCTGTCGCTGACTCGGAG
>NW_007163797.1:0-4744 GCF_000164805.1 Carlito syrichta
GGACTTTCTTCCTCTGTGGATGATTACCCAGTGGACACCATTGCAAAGAGATTCCGCTATGACTCAGCTTTGGTGTCTGCTTTGATGGACATGGAGGAAGACATCCTGGAAGGCATGAGATCCCAGGACCTTGAGGACTACCTGAGCGGCCCCTTCACGGTGGTGGTGAAGGAGTCTTGTGATGGAATGGGAGACGTGAGTGAGAAGCACGGGAGTGGGCCAGTAGTTCCGGAAAAGGCGGTCCGTTTTTCATTCACGATCATGAAAATCACCATAGCACAGGGCTCGCAGAACATGAGCGTGTTTGAGGAAGCCAAACCTAACTCTGAGCTGTGCTGCAAGCCTTTGTGCCTCATGCTGGCCGACGAGTCTGACCATGAGACTCTGACTGCCATCCTGAGCCCTCTCATGGCTGAGCGGGAGGCCATGAAGAGCAGTGAACTGATGCTTGAGGTAGGCGGCATCCTCAGGACCTTCAAGTTCATCTTCAGGGGAACTGGATATGATGAAAAACTTGTCAGGGAGGTGGAAGGCCTTGAGGCTTCCGGTTCGGTCTACGTTTGCACTCTTTGTGATGCCACCCGGCTGGAAGCCTCTCAGAATCTCGTCTTCCACTCTATCACCAGAAGCCACACCGAGAACCTGGGACGCTACGAGGTCTGGCGTTCCAACCCATACCACGAGACCGTGGAAGAGCTGCGGGATCGGGTGAAAGGGGTCTCCGCCAAACCGTTCATCGAGACAGTCCCTTCCATAGACGCACTCCACTGCGACATAGGCAACGCGGCGGAGTTCTACAAGATTTTCCAGCTGGAGATAGGAGAGGCGTATAAGAATCCCAGTGCCTCCAAAGAGGAGAGGAAAAGATGGCAAGCCACGCTGGACAAGCATCTCCGGAAGAAGATGAGCCTGAAGCCCATCATGAGGATGAACGGCAACTTTGCCAGGAAGCTCATGACCAAGGAGACGGTGGAGGCCGTCTGTGAGTTGATACCTTCCGAGGAGAGGCACGAGGCTTTGAGGGAGTTGATGGGCCTCTATCTGAAGATGAAGCCCGTGTGGCGGTCATCGTGCCCGGCTAGAGAGTGTCCAGACTCCCTCTGCCAGTACAGCTTCAACTCACAGCGCTTTGCAGAGCTTCTCTCTACCAAGTTCAAGTATCGCTACGAGGGCAAAATCACCAACTATTTCCACAAGACGCTGGCGCATGTCCCTGAAATCATCGAGAGGGATGGCTCGATTGGGGCTTGGGCCAGCGAGGGCAATGAGTCTGGCAACAAACTGTTCAGGCGCTTCCGGAAAATGAATGCCAGGCAGTCCAAGTGCTACGAGATGGAAGACGTTCTCAAACACCACTGGCTGTACACCTCCAAATACCTGCAGAAGTTTATGAATGCTCACAATGCCTTAAAAAGCCCCGGGTTTGCTGTGAACGCACAGGCCAGTTTAGGGGAACCCTCAGGCATGGAGGACTCTCTGGAAAGCCAGGATTCAATGGAATTCTAAGAAGGGCTACCACTTATGTGTTGGTTTTTGCAATTGAGTTTTCCTCTGGGCTGCACCGAGGGCCTCTGCCAGCACACCCTTCACTGCTGTGTGTCGTCCTCTCCCACCCAAGAGGTGGTAGGTTTGAGGGAGAGGTTTGACGTCAGGAAGAGATAGATGAACTGATTGCTTGAGTCATTTAGTGAGTTCCGAAAAGCAACAGGAAGAATCAGGTATTTGAAAGCTTAGCAGCTCAGAACAGGAGTAACTGCAGGGGACCAGAGATGAGCAGAGATCTAGTGTGTGTGCATGACTGAGTGTCATGTAAGTCCATCAAAGTCAAGGTTGTCAAAGAGCTGTCAGTGAGGCCAGGAAGGAAACTATCTTGTGGTTTCACTTTTCCTTCTTGATTTATTATGCATTGCATTGAGATATGATCAGTGTTTTCTATTTCATTTTTGTATAATTCTTTAATTTTTAAATTTCACATATCTTGGCTTATTCTACAAGATTCAAAAATGCTTTTTAGATTTTTCTAATAATGTCCTACATTGGCACAATGACCTTTACAAAGTGCAACTTCTCATTTGGTACATTTATGCAGAAATACCCTACATCAAGAAAACTTTAAAAAAGATTCCTAGTCTAGGTTTAAGTTGTGTATTTGTTGTAACCTTCAGAGTTTAGGAGGTCATTTGCTGTCATGGATTTTTCAATAATGAAGCTAGAACATACCTATTAGAAATGCTTTTCCATACAACGTCAAGGCCACAGGGGTTTTTAAAAATTCGGGTTTGTGCAATATCTAAAGACAGATTTCAAGTATTGCTGAAGATTTTTGCCAGATTTTCTCTTTATGAAACCTGGGTCAATTTTACTAGATCCAGGTTTCGTGGAGTCCTCACCTCCGCAATGTGTTATTTTTCCATTGTGATCAGTTTGCTTTCAGTGTATTCACATTTTTGTAGCAGGGTAATCTTGTACTTTTCCCCTGCTAAGTTTTGATGGAGACCACGCATAGTGCAATGGAAGAGTTAACATTTGTACAGTGGTTTTTTTTGGGGGGGGAGGGGTTGCCACTTTTGGGTGGTTTTCACACTCATTTTGCCTCACAACAACTCTGCAGAGTAGGCATTGTGATGATCTCCATTTGATGAAAGCTGAAATGATCTGCCCGAATTTACAGGGACGGTAAATACTTGATTTGGAATTTGAACTCAGACCTTTTGTCTTCAAAGTGCATGTTCTTTCTACCACAAAAATTAATCACTATCTTTGTTCATAAGTTAGTATGAGAATTTGCTTAGGATTCACTATAGTTCATAACCTTGGGATTACATTTTTGGGGACAGGGTGGGTGCATTTTTGAGTTATTTGTGTGTTCTGGGCCTTTTGATAGAAGAAGGTGATGCTAAGGCTTTACAGATTCCCCAAACCTTGAGTTGCTCCAGTTATTTGGAAACTGTCACGTGAATCCTTGAGAATCTGGGATTTGCCAGTTGCTGGGGATGTTGAGTAGGCATGAGGTTTTATATGCTTGTGAATCGTAATAATATGTTAGCGTTAATTAGTTTTTGCTCCCTTTGATTTTATTGGTCATAATTGCCACTCTTCATACACAGTATATCAAAGAGCTTTATAATTTGGCTGTCAAATGTACATCAGCGACATTATCCTAAATGGTAATGCATTTGATGCTTTTGCAGGGATTGAACTCAGTATTTTCCATTAAAAAATACAGCAGTTATTCTTGTTTTTTATATGCAGAATATCAAAGCCATTTTAAATTTATTTGTCAAAAACAGACATACTTTAACCTACTTTTTGGGGGGGAAAACTTTTCATTTTGTGTTTTGAAAACGAATGGACTTCTAAGCCTTCATCCCGCTTAATCCTTACAGCATGTCTCTGCATTAATAAACAGCTACATTCACTTAATCATCCTATTCCCTGAGGCATGCTGGTTCTGGTTTGTAGATTTTTTCCCGTTTCCACTCTGTTGCTCAGTTGGTGGCACTGTAAATACTTTCCAGTATTAGATTATCCTCTTCTAGCATTGTAGAAACTATTTTGAATACATGTGACTAAGAGCATGATTTATAGCACAACCTTCCCAATAATCCCTTAATCAGATCACATTTTGATAAACCCCAGGAACATCTGGCTGCAGGAATTTCAGTATGTAGAAATACTGCCTCTGGTTGTTTTTTGTCATTGTTGAGATGGCAATATCCTAGACCCTAGTTTTATACTCGAGTTTTATTTTTAACAATGCCCATTGCCAATGCAGTCACATCCTCTAGGGAAATTCACCACACTGAATGGAATACTCTTTTTTTTTTTGAAGTATAGACTGAGACTTCAGAAGTGCAATGCATTTCTCTCCTGTGAACCCTGGTTCTACAAGTGTTCCTATCAAACCACTGCGGTGCATTACAAGGAACAGTGATAATGGCTGATGAAAATTGATGATTGGCCAGGAAGGTCAAGAACAGCCTGGGGATTAATAAGAAGCAATAGCAGGAAGAAAATGTATCTTTTCCTTCCAAGTGAACTGGAATTTAGTTTTGCCTCAATTTGTTTTCACAGGATATAGATGAAGATAAAGATATTTCTGCTTTAGAGCGTGACTCTAACATGACATCAAACAGAATTCAAATTCCACACAGCTAGGAGGCAGGATTTTTGAGCAGCTGTGGTTGTCATTTGGCAGCAAGTGGTTTTTTAATGCAGATACATGTGTGTCTTCAGAAGCTGCATGGCAGATGGTCTATTCTTTTGATGTTAAGAGATTTTAAGTGAGAGTACATACTTTGTACCCATTTTACTGTTTTCCCTTTAGAGTAAGCTACATAAATATACCTCAGAATTCGTTTTTGGTGAGATTCTTCTTTTTATAGAATTGCACCTCACTTTATTTTCTTACAAATAATCTTGCATTATGTTTAACAGTTTCTAAGAACCTTTTTTTCTCTGTTCTAGAGTATGTTCAGGTACTAGAACACAACTGATTTATTTGCTGTGTGGCACCTGTATTTCCATGTCAAATATTTTCAAGTGAAATAAAATATAAATTTCAATTCTTACTTTTATATTTTAATATTTTCATTCATTAATATTTCGGTTATTGCTAACAAGTTTATTTTTAAGTTTTCGAAATAAAAGTTTAAGATTTTGAAATAGTGAGTATTGTGATTTGTATTCAAATAATAATATTGGGTGCAGCATTTCAAAATCAACACCTTTTTCCTTGAGAGAA
>NW_007163798.1:0-780 GCF_000164805.1 Carlito syrichta
TTTGTTTGTTTGTTTCAGCATACTGATGATGCTTCAATGCCTACTGGCTTCATGGTTTCTGATGAGAAGTCGGGGGTATTTTGAATTGTTGGTCCCCTCTATGTAACTTGTTTTTCTCTGACTGCTTTCAAGATATTGTCCTGGTCTTTGGGTTTTACCAGTTTGACTCTGGGCCTAGCCATGGTTTTCTTTGTAGTTATCTTTCTTGGAGTTAACTAAGCTTCCAGAATTTATAAATGTCTGTCTTTCACCAAATTAAAGAACATCATTTCTTCAAATATTTTCCCCCATTCTACTTCTCCTCCCCTTCTGAGACTCTTGATACACATATGTCAAACCTTTTATTATTGCCCTGCAAGTTCCTGAATCTCTAGTTTTTTCATATTAAATAATGTCTCTTGATCTATCTTTAAGTACCCTGACACTTTCCCCAGACATTTCCATTTTGTTTTAAGCTCAAGCATTGAATTTTAAAATTTCAGGTATTACATGTTTTAGTTCTGTAATCTTCATTTTAAAAATAGTTGCGGGGCGGGAAAGAGCCGCAGTCGGAGTCGCGCCGCAGCCGGCCGTGTGCACGGAGGCCGCCCCCTCGCCGGCATGGGGCTGCTGGAGCTGTGCGAGGAAGTGTTCGGCACCGCCGACCTTTACCGGGTGCTGGGCGTGCGGCGCGAGGCCTCAGACGGCGAGGTCCGACGCGGCTACCACAAGGTGTCCCTGCGGGTGCACCCGGACCGGGTGAGCGACGGCGACAAGGAGGACGCCACCCGCCGCTTCCAG
>NW_007163799.1:0-716 GCF_000164805.1 Carlito syrichta
CATATTAAATAATGTCTCTTGATCTATCTTTAAGTACCCTGACACTTTCCCCAGACATTTCCATTTTGTTTTAAGCTCAAGCATTGAATTTTAAAATTTCAGGTATTACATGTTTTAGTTCTGTAATCTTCATTTTAAAAATAGTTGCGGGGCGGGAAAGAGCCGCAGTCGGAGTCGCGCCGCAGCCGGCCGTGTGCACGGAGGCCGCCCCCTCGCCGGCATGGGGCTGCTGGAGCTGTGCGAGGAAGTGTTCGGCACCGCCGACCTTTACCGGGTGCTGGGCGTGCGGCGCGAGGCCTCAGACGGCGAGGTCCGACGCGGCTACCACAAGGTGTCCCTGCGGGTGCACCCGGACCGGGTGAGCGACGGCGACAAGGAGGACGCCACCCGCCGCTTCCAGATCCTGGGGAGAGTCTATTCCGTCCTGAGTGACCAAGAGCAGAGAGCGGTGTACGATGAGCAGGGCGCTGTGGACGAGGACTCTGCTGCGCTCGCCCAAGACCGGGACTGGGAGGCGTACTGGAGGTTACTCTTCAAAAAGATCTCTCTAGAAGACATTCAAGCATTTGAAAAGACGTACAAAGGCTCTGAAGAAGAGCTGACTGACATTAAACAGGCGTATCTGGACTTCAACGGGGACATGGATCAGATCATGGAGTCTGTGCTTTGTGTGCAGTACACAGAGGAACCCAGGATAAGGGATATCATTCAGCAAG
>NW_007163800.1:0-1109 GCF_000164805.1 Carlito syrichta
CATCATGCATTATGCAAAAGTTATACAAATCACAAAACTTACGATTACATTGATACAAAAATTATACAAATCACAACAATTACATTGATATTATATTATTCAAACTTATAACAACTCAGAAAAAGGGGGTAAGTAGAGATTTGCATCTTTCAGTTGATTGGGCATAGACTACAGGGAAGTCAAGGATCCCCTGAAGCTACTTACTGGGAGTGCATAGGAGATAAGGGGAAGCACACCTTTTTTAGCTCTCAGGAATATTGTTCAGGAATGTACAGGAGTGCTTTTGCCCTGGCCATGCCCTTCTCTAGGGACTGTGACAATATGGACAGACATTAGTGAGTCTCTGTGTCATTTTAAGCCTGGATTCCTATATTTGCTATTATTATATCTGAGGGAAGAGTCATCCTGGTAGGAGATGAATTGTCCTGAGAAATAGACAGGGTCCCCCTGGGTGAGAGGATGGCCCCAGAAAGAAGAGGGATAGACTGAGGGGAGAACAGACAAGTGATAAAAGAGAAAAACTCTAAGACAAATTAAATATAACAGAGTATGATTGTGCAAAGAACAATTCAAGAATTGGGCAACCTCCCAAAGAAAAGTAGGCTCAGAGAGTTTCCAGCACAGCCAAGTGATGAAAACAAATTCATGGCAGAAAAAGGAAAGTAACATACAGAAAATGGACAGAAACAGCTGTTGGTTAAAGTTCAATGTTTGCCTTATTTAGACCCACTTTGAATATTTGACTACCTTTGATGGACCAAAACTCAATGATTGGCACAAGAGTAGGTTAGTCTGTTTACATATCCAGCCAGGTTACAGTTCACCATGTGAAAGGTTACAGAGAATCCTCTAGGTTGGATCCAAGACATGCAAGGGGGCAACTTTGGGCTAAATTTAATTTAACAAGAGGCAGCAATAACCTACCCCTGGTGACAGGAAAACTGGGGTCTAGGATATGAAGGAGATCTCATGTTCAATGAACAAATGCCTTGCTGTGCAGGATTCCCACACACCACACATGTTCCCTCAATCTTCATTGCTGAGAGGGTCCACGGAGAGTGGGTTGGCTGGTGCCAGTGCCATGGGAATAATGCAAGATTGCAACAGGA
>NW_007163801.1:0-968 GCF_000164805.1 Carlito syrichta
AGAACAAGTCAGTGATAGGATACAGCAAAGAGCATTATAGAGACTTGACAATGCAGTGATTAGCTAATTAATCTGGCTACTCAGAGACTAGTCCATATGAGAGAAAGTACAAAAACCAAGCTCAATATGCAAGCATTTTCTATAGTTGCAATGTTTCTTATTCTGAATAGACTAAATACCCTAGAAATTTGCATATAGAAAAGCCATACATTTATACATTCCCTAAATATGGCATTTTAATTGTCCTAATAGTTTGAATTAGAGCATTAGAAACAGTAAAATGATCCAACTTTTTTGTGAAAAATGTAAAAAAGTTCCTTTGACTAAATAACTTGTATATAATCAAGTGACTGATTCTTCCACTTTTCTAAAAGCTGTACTAAACACATTAACAAAGATACTCTACAAGTATTTTATAATTAATTGTTTATATATCTATGTCCCTGGGAGTTCTTGAACTACCTGAAGACACACATTATATCATTTGTATTTTTATACCTACTACCATAGTTGGCATATATCCAGTATTCAATAAGTAATTGTTGAATTATCTCAATTGAAAATATTTCTATAGAAAATATCTGAATATAGCTTGCTGTTGTTGGGAAGGTACAGTGGTATATACTAAAAATTTTAAAGTGGCAGGTGGAAAGCCCTGTCAAAAGTGGTCTTGTGTGCCAAAAAACATATATACATATTTTAAGAGATGTTATCTATTTATTATTTTTCAAAGTACTTTTCAGAAATGTCTGGACATGGATGGCAACCACTTAGAGCAACTCTTGCAGAAGTCAAATGTGACTTGTATTCATCTTACAACTTTAATACAGTTTTTTCCTTTCTTAAAATGTGTATACATTTTTTGCACCTCTGTTATATACATATGTATATATATATTTTAATATTCCAGGCAATTATCTTCAACTTACATAGGTTCTATCAAAAAATCTGAATATAGTCAAAAGTGG
>NW_007163802.1:0-622 GCF_000164805.1 Carlito syrichta
TTGAGACAAGCCTTTTCCTCATATCAAAACCCTATATCTAAAAAATAAAAAAAAAGTAAAATAAAATGAAATGAAATATAATGAAATACATAAAATAAAAATAATTAGCCATACTTAGTGGTTTCTGACTGACTTCCCAGCATTTTGGGGTCCAATGTGGGAATACTGCTTGATGCCAGGAGATTGAGAGTGGCCTGGGCCTCATAGAAAAATCCTGACTCTTTGAAAGAAAAAAATAAAATAGTAAAACAAAATAAAATGAAATAATAAGCCTTATTTAGTGGTATTTCCTGGAATCCCAGCACTTTGGAATGCTGTCTCAGGATGATTGCTTGAGGTGTTTGAGACTAGCCTTGGCCTCATAGCAAAACCCAAGCTCTACAAAATAAAAAAACCAAAATAGTAAATTAAAATTAATTGAAATAAAATGAAATAAAATAAATAAACATAAAATAAATGAAATAATTAACTAGGCTTAGTGGTTTCTGCCTGTATTCCCAACACCTTGGTAGGCTGAGGCGAGAGGAATGCTTGAGACCAGGAGTTTGAGACTAGACTGGGCCTAACAGCAAAACCCTGTCTCTACAATATAAAAAAAAGTAATAACGTAAAATAAAATAAA
>NW_007163803.1:0-780 GCF_000164805.1 Carlito syrichta
GCTCATGCCAACTATATAAAAAAACACAGGGAGACTAGATGCCTTTAAGGTAGACTCCGTTCAGAAAGTAAGAATAGAGATATTTTTTAAAGGAAGGAACTAATACTCTATCTGGGGAAGTCAATGAACTGACCCTTAAAAGAGGTGCTCATGATGTAGAAAATCAATATTACTAACCTCCAAGTAATGAGCAGTGACTTGCAAGTGAATAATAACAAAGGCATGGAAGGCACTTCATATTTTGAGGGAATGAAAAGAATGCGTACTTGAACAGTGATATCAGAATAGTAATTTGGGGTCAGATTATCATGTTGCCTTCTGGATGTTATGATTGCATCACTTTTCTATCCTTAAGACACCTAAATATTAGTTTGAAAGGAAATAAAATTAAAATAATAAAGAATTATTAATTAAACCTTAAGAAGTATGAGAACTTTGAGGACAAATAATGTGTCACATATATTAGTCAAGTGAATATGTAGCAATGATAAAATCTAACTGAAAATTTATTATCATAAAATAATGAATTCATTGCAATAATGATTCTAAATATTGTATGCATACTTTATTGCTACAGATAGAATAATTTGGGTTATTTTCAATAGTCTCTAATTTTAAATACAGAAAGGGAAGTTGACAGTAGGCAATGATTATTATTTTGTATTTGAAGGTTACTTACATCAGCTAAATTGAAATACATATTTTTTTTTTGTTTTGTTTTCGGTTCTCTAAATCATGATGCTGTATTCCTTCTGAAACCATTGTCATATTCATCAGGTG
>NW_007163804.1:0-1059 GCF_000164805.1 Carlito syrichta
ACTAATATTCTATCTGGGGAAGTCAATGAACTGACCCTTAAAAGAGGTGTTCATGATGTAGAAAATCAATATTACTAACCTCCAAGTAATGAGCAGTGACTTGCAAGTGAATAATAACAAAGGCATGGAAGGCACTTCATATTTTGAGGGAATGAAAAGAATGCGTACTTGAACAGTGATATCAAAATAGTAATTTGGGGTCAGATTATCATGTTGTCTTCTGGATGTTATGATTGCATCTACTTTTCTATCTTTAAAACACCTAAATATTAGTTTGAAAGGAAATAAAATTAAAATAATAAAGAATTATTAATTAAACCTTAAGTATGAGAACTTTGAGGACAAATAATGTGTCACATATATTAGTCAAGTGAATATGTAGCAATGATAAAATCTAACTGAAAATTTATTATCATAAAATAATGAATTCATTGCAATAATGATTCTAAATATTGTGTGCACACTTTATTGCTACAGATAGAATAATTTGGGTTATTTTCAATAGTCTCTAATTTTAAATACAGAAAGGGAAGTTGACAGTAGGCAATGATGATTATTATTTTGTATTTGAAGGTTACTTATATCAGCTAAATTGAAATACATATTTTTTTTGTTTTGTTTACGGTTCTCTAAATCATGATGCTGTATTCCTTCTGAAACCAGTGTCATATTCATCAGGTGACATGTTCTAAGTTTATGATATGTTTAACTTTTGTTTCTACTGTGGGATTAGAAGAGAGAATAAGAGTTCCCAAGGAGTGATTGGACTGTTCCTTTTAGTCGCATGTGCTACAACCAGAATGTATTGGCAGGTAAGTTGTATACCTTTGTTTTGGGCACAAATTCTTAAATTGGATATCAAATTCATATTTAAGTCATTCCAATAGGTTTAGAAAAAGCATTTTTATGATACTTTTGTTAAAGATATTGAATAAATAAATGTTTTAAAATCAATCTGAAGTGTCAGGATTGGTCTTTGATTATTTCTTGTGCTAATACTGTGGATACTTGGGATCCTTACCTAGGTCTTTTTTTATATACACTAAAGTAAAATCATTT
>NW_007163805.1:0-4821 GCF_000164805.1 Carlito syrichta
AAGATGTGTAAGTGTGCTGGACAGGTATATTATGTGATGGTGAGATTTGGGTTGCTCTTAAACCATCAGCCACCCAAGTAGTACAGATCTCAGTGGGTGTTTTTTCAACCCCTGCCCCTTTTTCTCCCCCCACCCTTAGGAGTCCCCAGTCTGTGATTCCATCTTCAGGTTCATGTGTATCCAGAGTTTCACTCCCACTTGTAAGTGAGAACATGCTGTGTCTGGGTTTCTGTTTCTGCATTAACTCACTTAGAATGATGGCTTACAGGTACACCCATATTGCTGCAAAGGATGTGATTTTGTTCTTGTTTATGGCTGAGTAGTATTGCATGGTGTGTATATACATATAAAATTTAACCAGAAAACGTTTTCGCCACTACCCTCAAGAATCAGTTTTGCTGGGCTCTGTGGCTCAGCCTGTAATCCCGCGCCTTTGGGAGGCTGAGGTGAGTAGGTTACCTGAGCCTGCAGGTTCGAGACCCGCCTGGGCGGCGAGACCTCATCTCTACAATAAATCAAAAAATCAGCTGGGCGTGGTAGCACATGCCTGTAATTCCGGCTACTCGGAAAGCTGAGGCGGAAGGATCACCAGAGTCCAGCAGGTCAAGGCTGCGATGGCCGGGAGCTGCCACTGCACTCCAGTCTGGGCGACAGAGTGAGACTCCAACTCAAAAAAAAAAAAAAAGAATCAGTTTTAACCACCTTGGAGGTAATATCCTCCCCATGGAGAACACTTGACCCGGGCAATTTGCATTTCTGATGACAATAAACATGATAACAGCAGCACCACATCGGGAGCACTTTCTAAGCACTTTGGATGACTGAGTCTTTTGGTCTTCATGACAACAGGATGGAGCTGGTACTGTTATCACCACCCCGTTGCAGATGCTACATCCAAGACACGGTGGGGGGGTCATTAATTTGCCCCAGATCAGGTAACTAGCCAGAGGCAGAGCCTGCATCCAAACTGAATAAATTGCTAGTCTACACTGCTTCTCCTGGGGTTATCCAATGCTTTACGGAATGCCGACTTTACGCCTAGCTCTTGTTAGGGGCTGGGGACACAATGGGGAGCAGAACCAGTCTCTGACCTCTTAGAATGCATGTGTTTAAGGATGGGAGTCAGACTAGGCTGTATCTAGGTACCCAAAATAGAGCTTTCTACATCATAGATGCCCAGGGTATAGCTGCAGAGAGTCTGTGACGCTTTGCAAGCCTGCTTCTGAGCTGTGAACTCCCTGGATGCTGGCTCTGTATACCATCATCCCTCCTCCCACCAGGCACCAGCAGGCCTGGGGTGCCCTATGTTAAGCCCATCATAGGCCCTTCTAGTTCAAGACTTGCTTCCCCTACACTCCAGTTTGCAGCCCAGGGCCAAGCCTGCAGTTGGTGCTCAGTAAAATGTTTGTGGTTCGTAGATGAGTGGGGCAAGCGCGCAGGGGGCTGAAACCAGTATGGGCAAACTTGAGCAGAGACATGGGGAAGGTGAACTCATACGTGGAGGGAGTGGCAGTCTGGATCTCAAGTGCCTTCACCATCCTCCAGATCTTTGGCTCCATGTCTGTGGGCCACAGCCACAGTGCCACCCACATTGCCATGGCAATGTCCCTGGACTTCAGTGCCACAGGCCAGGTCTTGGTTGCTCAGTGGCAGGTGCGGTGGGAAGGCAAGGGAACCCTTAGGGCCGCTGTTTTACTCAGATCCACTGGGCAGAGCCTGCACCTCCAGGTGGGTCGCTGCGATGTAACTGCAAAGGTGGCTGATTCCCTAGTCAGGACCAGCCACTGCTGGCTCACTCAGGACCCAGGACACTCCTCCCAGAGTGAGTTAACTGGAATACACTGCGGACAGTCTTGAGAATTAAATATTCATGATCAAACATGTAATTCTTCACTCACTAGCAGGGTCTTAAGAGGACGATCCGAAATCAAACAGGCGCTGGCAGCCTTCCCTGGGTCTGTGTGTGACAAACACGTGGGCTGAGCATTTCCAGTTCCAAGACCACCCACACCAGCCCTCTTCCCACAGTCTGTTTGAACAGAAAATAGGATTAGGCTATTAGAAAGGTTGTTTGCACGTGAAGCTAGGAGAATAACCAGCCCCAAGGAAAATGGGTTGCTGCCACATGAGCCCCTTTCTATCCTGGCCCTGATGGCCAGCCCCTCATTTTGGTTACCATTTGATTAAAGCTATTAAAATAAGTATGTGGGGAGTGGCTTCTTGGAGTGTTATTGCCTTTTTCATTTATTTCTCTTTTTTTTGAGTCAGGGTCTCACTCTGTCACGCAGGCTGGAGTGCAGTGGCATGATCATGACAATCACAACTGATGGCAGGCTTGACTTCCTGGGCTCAGGTACTCTTCCCACCTCAGCCTCCTATGTAACTGGGACTACAGGTGTGTACCACCACAACTGGCTATTTTTTTTTTCTTGTAGAATGAGGTGTTGTTACTTTGTCCAGGCTGGTCTTGAACTCCTGGACTCTAGCAATCCTCCCACCTCTGCTTCCCAAAGTGCTGGGATTACAGGTGTGAATCACTGCTCCTAGCCTGTTATTACACTGTGATACCTTAACTGGAGTCTGTTGCCTTAGTCGATTTTCTAGGGGGTCATCGTAGTATGTTTCCATTAGGAAGACTGGTATGTTTCCATAGGGAAGTATCCAGCAAGGTTTGGAGCAGGTTCCTGCCAAGGCCTTGGGTAGCTGGGAACCAGGCATGGGGCAGAGGCGTCCCAAGTTTCACTGACACCATCCACTCTCCCGCAGACCATGCTTTTGTAGAAGAGCCGCGTGGCCCAGCAGCCAGAAGGGGAAGGCAACTTCCAGGTGTTCTCCCAGATGCTGGATGGCCTGGACCTCAGATGAGCCTCTGGGCAGGCAGGGACAACTCTGGGATGTGGGACTGAGGACACCTACTCTTTGGGGGCCCAGGTTTAGCTTCTGCCCAGAGCTGAGGGGCTGTGGGACCCAGTAGTTGGGAACGTGGCTTCTGATTCCAGTTGCCTGGGGGTACTCTGCTTGTGGGCTGGGTGACCTTGGTCATGTGTCATCCACTCTGAGTCTCAATATCTTCCTCTGTAAACTGGAAATAGTACCTTGAATAGACCTCATGGGCTTCAGTGAGATAATTCACACTCGGCTCTTTACCAGCACTCGGGCAGCGGTGGAGGCTCTCTGCAGAGATTGCGGCATGGCAGTGCTGGACTGGACAGGAGGGTAGGAAGAAGGCAAGGAGTACCAGACCCCAAATCTTTCTGGAATATTCTAATCTTAGTGGGACCCTTGGGTACATATGAGGGTGTGTTGGCATGGGGAGCTACAGGACAGACCGGGAATTGGGTTTATCCGCAAACTGGGACATCAGGTGAGCCTCATCTTGAAAGGCTTTCTGGGGAGGCAGATCTCTGCCCTTCCCCAGATCTCCAGGGCATCCCTGGGCATGTGGCTTCCTCTCCCTGAGCCTCAGTCTCCTCATTTGATGAATGAACGAGGATGGTCCCATAGAGAGGGAAAGACTGGGTTGGCCCTACAAGGGGTACTAATTTCTGTTTGTACTTCCCTGGCACCCATGTTTGCTCCCCTGCCTTACTCCTGCATCAGAAGGGCAGGCCCCAGCTGTGCTGAACCTCCCAGAAGGACAATAGTGCCCTGCAGGGAGAAGGTGGGTGAGAGGGGCAATGCTTAGTTTTCAGATTGAGGTAGCTGAATAGTAGGAAGCTTCTAGAAGGCCTTCTGAATCTACAAGAGAATGGGGCTCACAGTGGTATAGGCCAGAGGCCAGGACTACACACTGTGACCAGGCTGGGTGGCTTGCACCTGGCTTCTCTCTTGCCAGCAGTGTGACCTTGAGCTGGTGACTTCAGTCTCTGACCCTCACTCGCCCTGTCTGTAAAATGGATGCAATGGCATCTAGCTAAGCATGTTGTGGAAGGGTTAAAGATTGGGTCGGTCGATGGGGCTTGGATGAGGCCTGGGCATCGGGAGTGTTTTGTGTGCATTTGCTGTTTTTGGAGGATTTAATCTGCTTGGTAAACCCCTCAGCTCTGACCACATGTGGGCTGGCGAGCACTGACTTTGGAGTCAGGGGATGTGTGTTTGGTCCCAGTTTTGTGCCGATGGGCCTCTCTGGGCCTCAGTTTCTCCCTCCATAGACTGGGTACCTACAAGTACCACCCTGTGGGCATTTAATGTGGTCAAGTGTAAAGGCAGCGGGCACTGTGCGTGGAACAAAGTGTGGGGGGAAGGGTGAAGGTCTGCGTGTGGACTCTGAGTGTAGGAGTATGAATCCCACTTTCCAGTCCCACAGCCCCCCTCTCAGGGGCTCCATTCCTGGCCTCTCAGAACACTGGAGGACTCCACAGCTGTCGTGTTCTAGCCCTGAAGCCCCGTACTGGGACCATGTCCTCTGCACCCAGGGGTGAGTCTTGTCTCAGGGGCTGGAGCCATTGCCTTCTCTTGGGGATTGGAATATGGGGTTGGAGGTGCACCCTGGCATTTGCTCAAGAAGGACAGGCTGAACTGCTGCTACCAGATGACACTAGGCCTCCACTCCAGGCCTGGCCAGTCCTGGATGCCCAGTGTCATGGGTCTGCCCTCTGTGAGTTTGCCTTTCTTAGGAGCCTGACCAAAGCAACCTCTGAAGTAAGAGGCTGTCTCAATGAGGCTGAGGGTCCCTGGGGAGTCAGAGCAGCTCAGACCCCTCAGAGAGTCATGTTCATTTGAGGGGTTTCCTTGGGATCCCCTAGTTATCTCCCTTTATTTAACTCTGCTGCTGCCAGGCAGGTCCGTCACCCACATGGAGACTTACAAAGGGGGGAAAAA
>NW_007163806.1:0-10664 GCF_000164805.1 Carlito syrichta
CTCATCTATACAATAAATCAAAAAATCAGCCTGGCGTGGTAGCACATGCCTGTAATTCCGGCTACTCGGAAAGCTGAGGCGGAAGGATCACCAGAGTCCACCAGGTCAAGGCTGCGGTGGCCGGGAGCTGCCACTGCACTCCAGTCTGGGCGACAGAGTGAGACTCCAACTCAAAAAAAAAAAAGAATCAGTTTTAACCCACCTTGGAGGTAATATCCTCCCCATGGAGAACACTTGACCCAGGCAATTTGCATTTCTGATGACAATAAACATGATAACAGCAGAACCACATCGGGAGCACTTTCTAAGCACTTTGGATGACTGAGTCTTTTGGTCTTCATGACAACAGGATGGAGCTGGTACTGTTATCACCACCCTGTTGCAGATGCTACATCCAAGACACAGTGGGGGGGTCATTAATTTGCCCCAGATCAGGTAACTAGCCAGAGGCAGAGCCTGCATCCAAACTGAATAAATTGCTAGTCTACACTGCTTCTCCTGGGGTTATTCCAATGCTTTACGGAATGCCGACTTTACGCCTAGCTCTTGTTAGGGGCTGGGGACACAATGGGGAGCAGAACCAGTCTCTGACCTCTTAGAATGCATGTGTTTAAGGATGGGAGTCAGACTAGGCTGTATCTAGGTACCCAAAATAGAGCTTTCTACATCATAGATGCCCAGGGTATAGCTGCAGAGAGTCTGTGACGCTTTGCAAGCCTGCTTCTGAGCTGTGAACTCCCTGGATGCTGGCTCTGTATACCATCATCCCTCCTCCCACCAGGCACCAGCAGGCCTGGGGTGCCCTATGTTAAGCCCATCATAGGCCCTTCTAGTTCAAGACTTGCTTCCCCTACACTCCAGTTTGCAGCCCAGGGCCAAGCCTGCAGTTGGTGCTCAGTAAAATGTTTGTGGTTCGTAGATGAGTGGGGCAAGCGCACAGGGGGCTGAAACCAGTATGGGCAAACTTGAGCAGAGACATGGGGAAGGTGAACTCATACGTGAAGGGAGTGGCAGTCTGGATCTCAGGTGCCTTCACCATCCTCCAGACCTTTGGCTCCATGTCTGTGGGCCACAGCCACAGTGCCACCCACATTGCCATGGCAATGTCCCTGGACTTCAGTGCCACAGGCCAGGTCTTGGTTGCTCAGTGGCAGGTGAGGTGGGAAGGCAAGGGAACCCTTAGGGCCGCTGTTTTACTCAGATCCACTGGGCAGAGCCTGCACCTCCAGGTGGGTCGCTGCGATGTAACTGCAAAGGTGGCTGATTCCCTAGTCAGGACCAGCCACTGCTGGCTCACTCAGGACCCAGGACACTCCTCCCAGAGTGAGTTAACTGGAATACACTGCGGACAGTCTTGAGAATTAAATATTCATGATCAAACATGTAATTCTTCACTCACTAGCAGGGTCTTAAGAGGACGATCCGAAATCAAACAGGCGCTGGCAGCCTTCCCTGGGTCTGTGTGTGACAAACACGTGGGCTGAGCATTTCCAGTTCCAAGACCACCCACACCAGCCCTCTTCCCACAGTCTGTTTGAACAGAAAATAGGATTAGGCTATTAGAAAGGTTGTTTGCACGTGAAGCTAGGAGAATAACCAGCCCCAAGGAAAATGGGTTGCTGCCACATGAGCCCCTTTCTATCCTGGCCCTGATGGCCAGCCCCTCATTTTGGTTACCATTTGATTAAAGCTATTAAAATAAGTATGTGGGGAGTGGCTTCTTGGAGTGTTATTGCCTTTTTCATTTATTTCTCTTTTTTTTGAGTCAGGGTCTCACTCTGTCACGCAGGCTGGAGTGCAGTGGCATGATCATGACAATCACAACTGATGGCAGGCTTGACTTCCTGGGCTCAGGTACTCTTCCCACCTCAGCCTCCTATGTAACTGGGACTACAGGTGTGTACCACCACAACTGGCTATTTTTTTTTTCTTGTAGAATGAGGTGTTGTTACTTTGTCCAGGCTGGTCTTGAACTCCTGGACTCTAGCAATCCTCCCACCTCTGCTTCCCAAAGTGCTGGGATTATAGGTGTGAATCACTGCTCCTAGCCTGTTATTACACTGTGATACCTTAACTGGAGTCTGTTGCCTTAGTCGATTTTCTAGGGGGTCATCGTAGTATGTTTCCATTAGGAAGACTGGTATGTTTCCATAGGGAAGTATCCAGCAAGGTTTGGAGCAGGTTCCTGCCAAGGCCTTGGGTAGCTGGGAACCAGGCATGGGGCAGAGGCGTCCCAAGTTTCACTGACACCATCCACTCTCCCGCAGACCATGCTTTTGTAGAAGAGCCGCATGGCCCAGCAGCCAGAAGGGGAAGGCAACTTCCAGGTGTTCTCCCAGATGCTGGATGGCCTGGACCTCAGATGAGCCTCTGGGCAGGCAGGGACAACTCTGGGATGTGGGACTGAGGACACCTACTCTTTGGGGGCCCAGGTTTAGCTTCTGCCCAGAGCTGAGGGGCTGTGGGACCCAGTAGTGGCTTCTGATTCCAGTTGCCTGGGGGTACTCTGCTTGTGGGTTGGGTGACCTTGGTCATGTGTCATCCACTCTGAGTCTCAATATCTTCCTCTGTAAACTGGAAATAGTACCTTGAATAGACCTCATGGGCTTCAGTGAGATAATTCACACTCGGCTCTTTACCAGTGCTTGGGCAGCGGTGGAGGCTCTCTGCAGAGATTGCGGCATGGCAGTGCTGGACTGGACAGGAGGGTAGGAAGAAGGCAAGGAGTACCAGACCCCAAATCTTTCTGGAATATTCTAATCTTAGTAGACCCTTGGGTACATATGAGGGTGTGTTGGCATGGGGAGCTACAGGACAGACCAGGAATTGGGTTTATCCACAAACTGGGACATCAGTGAGCCTCATCTTGAAAGGCTTTCTGGGGAGGCAGATCTCTGCCCTTCCCCAGATCTCCAGGGCATCCCTGGGCATGTGGCTTCCTCTCCCTGAGCCTCAGTCTCCTCATTTGATGAATGAACGAGGATGGTCCCATAGAGAGGGAAAGACTGGGTTGGCCCTACAAGGGGTACTAATTTCTGTTTGTACTTCCCTGGCACCCATGTTTGCTCCCCTGCCTTACTCCTGCATCAGAAGGGCAGGCCCCAGCTGTGCTGAACCTCCCAGAAGGACAATAGTGCCCTGCAGGGAGAAGGTGGGTGAGAGGGGCAATGCTTAGTTTTCAGATTGAGGTAGCTGAATAGTAGGAAGCTTCTAGAAGGCCTTCTGAATCTACAAGAGAATGGGGCTCACAGTGGTATAGGCCAGAGGCCAGGACTACACACTGTGACCAGGCTGGGTGGCTTGCACCTGGCTTCTCTCTTGCCAGCAGTGTGACCTTGAGCTGGTGACTTCAGTCTCTGACCCTCACTCGCCCTGTCTGTAAAATGGATGCAATGGCATCTAGCTAAGCATGTTGTGGAAGGGTTAAAGATTGGGTCGGTCGATGGGGCTTGGATGAGGCCTGGGCATCGGGAGTGTTTTGTGTGCATTTGCTGTTTTTGGAGGATTTAATCTGCTTGGTAAACCCCTCAGCTCTGACCACATGTGGGCTGGCGAGCACTGACTTTGGAGTCAGGGGATGTGTGTTTGGTCCCAGTTTTGTGCCGATGGGCCTCTCTGGGCCTCAGTTTCTCCCTCCATAGACTGGGTACGTACAAGTACCACCCTGTGGGCATTTAATGTGGTCAAGTGTCAAGGCAGCGGGCACTGTGCGTGGAACAAAGTGTGGGGGGAAGGGTGAAGGTCTGCGTGTGGACTCTGAGTGTAGGAGTATGAATCCCACTTTCCAGTCCCACAGCCCCCCTCTCAGGGGCTCCATTCCTGGCCTCTCAGAACACTGGAGGACTCCACACCTGTCGTGTTCTAGCCCTGAAGCCCCGTACTGGGACCATGTCCTCTGCACCCAGGGGTGAGTCTTGTCTCAGGGGCTGGAGCCATTGCCTTCTCTTGGGGATTGGAATATGGGGTTGGAGGTGCACCCTGGCATTTGCTCAAGAAGGACAGGCTGAACTGCTGCTACCAGATGACACTAGGCCTCCACTCCAGGCCTGGCCAGTCCTGGATGCCCAGTGTCATGGGTCTGCCCTCTGTGAGTTTGCCTTTCTTAGGAGCCTGACCAAAGCAACCTCTGAAGTAAGAGGCTGTCTCAATGAGGCTGAGGGTCCCTGGGGAGTCAGAGCAGCTCAGACCCCTCAGAGAGTCATGTTCATTTGAGGGGTTTCCTTGGGATCCCCTAGTTATCTCCCTTTATTTAACTCTGCTGCTGCCAGGCAGGTCCGTCACCCACATGGAGACTTACAAAGGGGGGAAAAAATAGTTCCCACTTCTACAAAATTCCTTTCCTTCTTCCATGCACTCCTGTGACCAATACTAAGGCTCTTAGATGTGACACGAGTTTGAATTATAAGTTGTGTGAAAGCCAAAACTGCAGTTTGTGGAAGAATGGGAGCAATGAACTTCTAAAGTTAGCTTTTGTTCATCCCGGTCTCAGAGTTTTTATGTTTTGAGCTTACAGGAGCTTAATCTGGTTAGTGCTGAGTAAAAAGGTGGAGGAAATGGGGTCAATAAGCTCCCGAATGCATCCTAGTGGTCTCGGGGTCAACGGCCCTTCCTGATCCCTAACGCTCAGTGGGCCTCCGTGGCCGGCTCCCAACAAGAGGTGATGTGATCCTCTCTGGAGTGGGATGGAACAAGAGGAATTCCACAGCCCCTCTCCTGAATGTTCCCTATAAGAGAACTCCTATCCTTTACCTTCATACCTATCTCTCTTCCCTCTTTCTGCCTCTTCCTTGGGTTTACCTTTTTTTTCCTTGTCTTTTATCCATCATCCCCTGCATCAGTGACTTTCCCATGATGTAGAAGGTCATCTCTAAGAGCTGATGGTCCTGATGACTGGTTCCTTGAGGGAAGGGAGGGCTCACAGATTCTTTTTTTCCAAACCCTTAGAAAAGGGAAAAAGTGGCAAGGAGGAAAGCTGGCCATGGGGGAGACATGTTCATTCATTTGTTGCTTCATTATTCCATTGAATCAGTCACTTCCTTTATCAACTCTCACCTAGGACCTGAAGACACAGCACTGGCCATTCAGGCCATGGTCTATTCATACAGGGAAGGAAGATGAAACAGCAGGGCAACTACTGCACAGAGCCTGACATTAGCCTCACTGGGGTAGAAAGTGCATCCCCTCTCACTTGGGCAAGATACTTCACCTCACTGAGTCTGTTCCCTGCCTGTGCCTTACCTCAGAGAGCTTTGATATGAGTAAATGAGATGTGAAGCTCTTAGCATTGAGCACGCAGGCTGTACTGGGTGCCAGAAGATTGTTCTTTTGAGTTCAGTGATAGCTCTGTGGGAAGAAGGAGCAATCCATGTGCAATAGCATCCTGGTGCCATGGACATGAGAAAACCCAACATCTGACTGCTGTGTTGTTCATGACTTTGGGGTAGGTTGAGGGCAAGTGCAAAACCATATATGTCAACCTTTCAGTGGAGACTAAGTGACCTCAATTGACTCAGGTCCTGGAGTGTGACTCACATCCAGTGTACCCTAGTCCAGGTCCATTGTCGGTTCCACATGGTCTCTTTGTAAAGCAGTAGATCATGTTTCAGGGGAATCTATGCAGTCTCCAAGATGGGGTGATTCATTTTGGGATGAAGGGTACCTTCCTTGGTTGGTGAGAAAATGGAGTAAGGTATTGAAATCAGTCAAGAACCTTCTCAGGGTCATACATTCTGGTGGGCATTTCACATGTCAACATCTCTCCTGGTCTTTTCACCCTATGGAAAGGTGTTGGGGTTTCATGATTCCATTTTGCAGATGAGGAAACTTAGTCTCAAAAAGGCTGAGCCACTGCCTGAATGACTGACAGTTGGGAATGGCAGAAATGGGAGATAAACCCAGATCTCATTTGGTCCAACACCCACGTTAGTGCCTGGTTCCATTCCTCTCTGCCTCTAGTGCCAACTCAGTGTTACTGGCCTCCCTTAGGAAGACTTTGGCCACTGCCTGTGTCTGAGCAAAAATAGAGGAATCCATAGGGTGGGATTTTGTGTGCCAGCCAGTCTTTGGGGAGCCAAGAGTAGAGGACATATTTTCCTGACACAGCTTCCTGGGTGCCCACCTAGATTTTACCGCAGGATGCATCTCAGCTATGCTTGAAAACACACAACTCCCTTTTTAAGTCAGGCAGGATTTACAAAGTCCCGTCAGAGTGCATTTAGCACTCATCTTTTCATAAATATCAAGTGCTGACTTCCTTCATGACTTCTCCCAAGACATCAGGGCCAGAAAGGTCACTGCAATTGGGCATGTGGGAGACTGTTTTGAAGAGTAGTCATGGAAGGTGGTGGGGCAGGAGAAGCCAGGACATCACTCACCTAGAAAGTCTCCTTCTAGTCAGTTCACTGTCTTCATTTTTTTTTTTTTTTTGAGTTGGAGTCTCACTCTGTCACCCAGACTGGAGTGCAGTGGCCACTCCCGGCCACTGCAGCCTTGCCTGCTGGGCTCCCGTGATCCTTCCACCTCAGTCTTCCAAGTAGCCGGAATTACAGGCATGCGTTACCATGCTCGGCTGATTTTTTGATTTATTGTAGAGATGAAGTCTTGCTGCCCAAGCGGGTCTCGAACCCGCGGGCTCAGGCAATCCACTCACCTCAGCCTCCCAAAGGTGCGAGGATTACAGGCTGAGCCACCGAGCCCAGTTCACTGTCTTCATTTTATTTTATTTTTAGAAACAGCGCCTTGCTCTGGTTGGAGTGCAGTGGTGTGATCATAGCTCCCTGTAACCTCAAACTCTTGCACTCAAGTAATCCTCCTGCCTAAGGCTCCCAAGTAGCTGGGACAACAGGCACATGCCACATCATTATCATTACCATTACCATCATAATTATCTTCAACACCACCATCAACATCATCTTCTCCATCATTTTTGATAGTGGCAGGACTTTTTTTTTATTAGCCATGTCACTTCTGTAAATCTCAGTTTCATCAACTTCAAAATGGGGATAGTGTATAAAATGAGAATAATAAAAGGATGCTTTTGTGATGGTGAGTGTTTAGTAGCTGGCACACAGGAGGACGTCGGTAAGTTGTGTCTGTGATACCCTTAGTGATGGGGCCAGATTCTCTGCTTCTTGGGTAGTATGAAAGTCCTGGATAAAGTTCTTTTCCAAATTGCCAGTTTTGCTATAAAACCACACTGGTTCTTCATGATGTCTTCTTGAATAATTGTACCCTCAAAATCTTTTTCAGATGGATTGAGAAATCCTTGTTGGCAGCTGTGATTCATATTTCATAGGAAACACATTTATAAAAAAATAAGAGAAAAAGGAAAATTTCTTGTTTTTAAATTGACATATGATAATTGTACATATTTATGGGATACATAGTGATGTTGTGATATATATATATAAAATGAATAGTGATCAGATCAAGATAATTAGAATAATCATAATCTCCACCAATTATCTATTTAGTGCATTGGGAACATTCAATATCCTCCTTGCAGTTATTTGAATATGTATAATATATAATATGTTATATATTATGTAGTCATCCTAGAGTGGTAGAGAACACTAGAGCTTATCCCTTTTATCTAGCAGTAATTTTACATCCTTTAACAAATCTCTTCCTATCTCCTCTCCCTCTCCCCTTCCCAGTCTCTAATGTGCTGTTTTACTTTTTGCTTGTAGAATAGTGATCAACATTTTTTAGCTTCCACATGTGAGTAAGGTCATGAAGAATTTGCATTTCTGTGCCTGGCTTATTTCACTTAGCATAATGTCCTCCAAGTCTATCCATGAATGATAGGATTTCAATCTTTTCTATGGCATAATAATAGTCTATTGGGTCTATGTACCATATTTTTTATATCCATTCACCTGTTGTTGGACACCAGGGTTGACTCCCTATCTTGGCTTTGTAAATAGTGTTGCAATAAACATGGGAGAGCAGATTTTCTTCTTTTGGAAAAATGCCCAGCAATGGGATTGCTATATCATAGGGCACTGGTATTTATAGTTTTTCAGGCACTTCCATACCATTCTCAGTGGTTGTACTAGCTTACATTCCCACAGTGTCTAGTAGTTCACTTTTTCCCTCAGCCTCCCCAGCATCTGTTTTTTTTAAACTTTTTGAAGATAGCCATCTTAACTGGGGTGAGTTGATACCTGATGATGTTTTAGATAAACATTTTCCTGGTGATTAATGACAGTGAGCATATTTTCACATATTTGTTTCTACAGATTTCTACAGAACTGCCCTTCACAGCAAGGCAGGGGCAGTTGATCCTAACTATGAACAAATTTACCAGCCAGAAAAGACAGCTAGAAATCAGAGCTGAAAGGACACTGGACTTAAACAAAAAGTCTCAGAGTGTGCTTGATTGGTTCTGTTAGGTTACTGACTTAATTCTATTCCTTTTGTTTTGTTCCTTTTTTTATTTTCCTTTCACTGTAAACCCTATCTTTGTATAGAGGAATAGCACACCAATAAGGAGGTTGGTTAGCTTGTATATTAGCATCATTGTGTGTTTTAGGTTTTTTTATATGGGAGCTGGTTACTTTGTAGCCATGGTTTATTGTTTTTATCTATTTCAGTTTTTGTCTCTCTCTCCATTTGTTGGTACACTCATCTGTTCTCCCCCTTACTCCTCTGTCTCTCCACCCCCTCTTCCCCCCACTGTCCACTCCATTCTCTTCCCTCTGTTAAACTCATTTTATTTCAGGGAATAAACCTAAAACCCCATTGCATGGACAGATTCCAAGGCAGTGGGAAGTGGGTTTCAGATTATCCATACACCTGTCAGTGGATACTGGTATCTGCAGATAAACTTTTGAATCACAGCTCCCCCCTTAAGTAAATCTCAAACTGCTAAAAGGACCACTCCCAATCTGCAGTCCAACTCCAAAATTGAACAAAGCAAGAGGATATACATGAAGAAGAATAGGAGATTGAACAAACAGAAGTAAAAGCACCCCTCTACCCCTGAATAACAGAACTAAAGAAGACAGGGAAGTGGAGGGAAGGAAAAAGTAGGGAGGAAAAAATCTGTACAAATGAAGGAAAACCAAAAGAAGAATATAGGGCTCACACAGACCTGTGGGAGGTCAGACACTAAGAAAACAGACTTCAGAACACAAACAATAAAGAGCCTCCCAGAATGACTGGTCACATGCAACAAACCCAGACATCAAGAAATTAACAGAGAGAATTAAAAAAATTGAGGAGAGACTAGAGGAAAATAGGAAGGAGCCGACAACAGAAATAACAGCAGTAAAGGATACTGTGATGGAAATAAATAACAAACTAATAAGGATGGAAAGCAGAATTAGCCAACCAGAAGAAAGAATCTCTGAACTTGAAGACCAACACACAGACTAACCCAAACTGTCAAAAACAAATAAAAGAAACTTAAAAAGACAGAACAAAACCTTCAGGAGATGAATTATTACTTCAAGAGACAAAACCTAAGAGTAATTGGCCTTAGTGAGGTAGAGAGAGAACAGAGGCCACACTGGAACAAAAATTTCATGAAATCATTCAATAAAACTTCCCTCATCTCATCAGTGATGCACAAATTCAAACACATGAGATTCCGAGAACCCCTGCAAGACAACAAATGAGAAGAACAAATCCCAGACACATAATAATTCGCCTAAACAAAGAAGGTATAAAAGAAAAACTACTAAAGGCAGCAAGGGAAAAAGGTCAGAATACCTACCAGGGAAGACCAGTTAGAATAGCAGCAGATTTATCTACAGAAACCCTCCAGGCAAGGAGAGCTTAGAGCGATATCTTCAAAGTTCTAATAGATAAACAATTTCAATCAAGAATTACCTACCCAGCCAAGCTAAGCTTCATCAGTGAGGGAGAATTGAAATCTTTCCCAGATATCCAATCCCTAAGAACCTATGCTGCCTCTACAAGAAACACTTAAGAAAGAAGTGGTACAGAAGAAAAGGAAAAAGAACAACATTCTTCACAAGAGTACATGCAAAAGATTAAAAACACACATGAAGCAACATTCTTCACAAGAGTACATGCAAAAGATTAAAAACACACATGAAGCAACTCCAAAACCAAAAGAAAGACAACAAACAAACAGGAACAACAACTCCGTAAGAACCTTATGATAGGGATCAACTCTCACATTTCAATAATTAGCCTAAATGTGAATGAACTAAATGCACCACTGAAAAGACACAGAATGTCAAAATGGATAAAATATCACCGGCAAACAAATTATTGCCTTCAAGAGACTCACCTCACTAGAAATGACACTCACAGACTCAAAGTAAGAGAATGGGGAACAAATTTTCAGATGAATGGAACACAAAAGAAAGGAAGAGTCATGATCTTAATCTCAGACAAAATACCCTTTAAGCTATGAAAAATTTTAAAAAGCCGGGCTTGGTGGCTCAGCCTATGATCCCGCACCTTTGGGAGGCTGAGGTGAGTGGATTGCCTGAGCCCGCGGGTTCGAGACCTGCCTGGGTAGTGAGACCTCATCTCTACAATAAATTTAAAAAAAAATCAGCTGGGTGTGGTAGTGCATGCCTGTAATTCCGGCTACTTGGAAGCTGAGGCAGAAGGATCACGGGAGCCCAGCAGGTCGAGGCGGCGGGGGCCAGGAGCGGCCACTGCACTCCAGTCTGGGCAACAGAGGA
>NW_007163807.1:0-1022 GCF_000164805.1 Carlito syrichta
CTTTCCATGGGTGATATTCAAAACACTTAATAATATTTAACAATCAGTATAATAATATAAGTTAATACATGCATCAAAAGTTTAAGAGTTTTTCTTCTATTATCTAAATCAACTAAACAATATAGCATACAATGGCAACATAAATTGTGCAAATTACTCATCAACTCTTTGTAATATTTAGGAAACGATTTGATAAATTTTTAAAACTGGCAGTGTGGTCTTTATTTTGACCCAATTGTCACAAGTTAAATAATGTACCATCAAAGAAACAATTTGGTGAAGGCATTGCACCAAACTCTTCCAAAACTTCCACACCAAATTGATCGTCTTGTGGTCTCTGGAGCAACCTAAGATTCTGGCCAGAATCTGCTTGACTCCAAAACCTGTGCTATTCTCACTCTAGCGTACTTTTCTCCAATCCTCAATTCCCTTGCATCATTTGTTCATTTATTCATTTCAATGTTTGGTTTACAAATTTAGTGTTCTAGGGCCTGTACCTGTGCTGGAAGAGCAATAAATAATAAGATATGGTCCATGCCCCTAGAGAAATCACATTGTATCAGTTAGTCAATAATAAAATTGATGTGTTCTTTGAATATTCATTAGTTATATCATTTCATTACATGCATTTGTATTCCATCTGTTCAAATGGAAAAATGCTTAAAGGCTTCTTTCCAAAAAAGAAGCAAATCCATTTTGAGTCTTCCCATTTCTGTAGATTTGCTTTGGGTCTTATGAACTAATGCCTGGACTACATTTTCTCTCACTCAGACTGGGCTGTGTGAGGTTGGAGTCCATGTACTACCTGAGGGAACTCAAGGCAGTCAGTCAGCTTTTGGGAGGCTAAAAGCCAAATATTTGGGAAAAGCCCTGGGTAAGTTACTAAACCTTTAAATCACTTCTGTACCAGTTGTAAAGAATGCAACAATAGCTGAAATAAGCAGCAAATGCAATTATAATATAATTTCTAATGTCACTTATTAATGCAAGCTGATTGTTCCAGACTATCACTCTGACCATGA
>NW_007163808.1:0-813 GCF_000164805.1 Carlito syrichta
TCACAGCATGGGAGGGGCAGTGCAGGGCTTTCCTTTGGCTCCAGCGACAGCCAGTATTGTTGGTGGCAGCCTAGGGTTGGCAATATGGGAAGTGGGTACCATTACTGGCAGGATCTAAGATATATTACCATCATATGGAAAGCACTGGTATCAATATGTACCTGGCTGTGATGAGCAGGCAATGTGCCTAGTGACTCTCTGACTGCAACCAAACATCAGGAGCCAGAGACCACAAGACGATCAATTTGGTGTGGAAGTTTTGGAAGAGTTTGGTGCAATGTCTTCACCAAATTGTTTCTTTGATGGTACATTATTTAACTTGTGACAATTGGGTCAAAATAAAGACCACACTGTCAGTTTTAAAAATTTATCAAATCATTTCCTAAATATTACAAAGAGTTGATGAGTAATTTGCACAATTTATGTTGCCATTGTATGCTATATTGTTTAGTTGATTTAGAGAATAGAAGAAAAACTCTTAAACTTTTGATGCATGTATTAATTTATATTATTATACTGATTGTTAAATATTATTAAGTGTTTTGAATATCACCCATGGAAAGGCCCCAGATTTGAGCTCCAGAGGGAGAGACATCTTCAAGCTAAATTTCCCTGAGAATGCTAGTCAGAATACTGCTGCCAATCTCAAGGATGGTGCCTCTTAGATCTGTGCAAAGTATTGGCTCCAACTTGTGTACGTATTCAGAACTTTTCTTCATGCAGATGATGTCAGTAGAATGATTAAGAGGTACTTACTCCTCTAGCTCCCTTGTTTTTGTTGGGGTAATAATTCTCAGATGTCATCTGCTTCTG
>NW_007163809.1:0-8811 GCF_000164805.1 Carlito syrichta
GGCTGTAGTGGGTGGGAGCAGCCACTGCACTCCTGTCTGGGTGACAGAGTGAGACTCCAACTCAAAAAAAAATAAAAAAAATAAAAAAATAAATTACCAACCCCTAGCCAGATTAAACAGAAAAAAAAGAGAAAATTCAAATAAGCACAGTTAGAAACAAAAAAGGTGATGTTACCACTGACTGTGAAGAAATACAAAAGGTTATCAGTGATTTCTATGAATGTATATATGTGAATGAACTAGAAAATCTAGAAGAAATGGAGGAATTCCTGGCATCACATAACCTCCCAAGATTGAAACAGGAAGCAATTGAAAAACCCTAAACAGATCAGTAACAATTCAAGAAATGAATTCAGTAATAAGAAACCTCCCCACCAAAAAGGCCCTGGACCAGATGATTTTTCAGTTGAATTCTACAAGATGTACAAGGAAGAGCTGATACTTTCCTACTGAAAGTATTCCAAGCTGGGCTCGGTGGCTCAGCCTGTAATCCCGCGCCTTTGAGAGGCTGAGGTGAGTGGATTTTCTGAGCCCGCGGGTTCGAGACCCACTTGGGCAGCGAGACCTCATCTCTACAATAAATAAAAAAATCGGCCAGGCGGGGTAGCGAACGCCTGTAATTCCGGCTACTCAGAAGGCTGAGGCGGAAAGACTGCCGGAGCCCAGCAGGCAAGGCTGCGGTGGCCGGGAGCGGCCACTGCACTCCAGTCTGGGTGACTGAGTGAGACTCCAACTCAAAAAAAAAAAAAAAAAAAAAAGAAAGAAAGTATTCCAAGCAATCGAGAAGGAAGGAATACTCCCTAGCTCATTCTGTAAAGCCATTATCCTACTGATACATCCAAATGGCAAAGATCCAACAAGAAAAGAAAACTACAGGCTAATTTCCAAGATGAACATAGATACGAAAATTTTCAACAAGATTCTAGCAATTGCACATTTCAAGGATCATTTATTATGACCACGTGGGCTTCATGCCTAGGGTGCAAGTCTGGTTGACCATACATAAATTAATAAATGTAATCCTTCAAATAAAGAAGTGTAAAACCTAGAATAACATGATTATCTCATTAAATGAAGAAAAAATAAAATCCATCATCCCTTCTTGGTAAAAACTGTCAAATACCTAGGCATCAAAGCAATATTGCTCAAAAAAGTAAGAGCCATCTATGGCAAACCTGCAGCCAACATTATACTTAAGGGGCAGAAGCTGAAAACACTCCCTCTATGAACTGGAAAAAGACAAGGATACCACTTTCACCCCTCCCATTGAACATAGGACTGGAAGTCCTAACCAGAGCAATCAGTCAAGAGAAAGAAATCAGGAATATCCAAAGAGGAAAAGAGGGATTTAAGTCATCCCTCTTTGCAAATAATATGATTCTATACCTAGAAAAACCTAGTGAGCCTGCAAAACCCTCTTTGCACTGATAAATTACCTCAGTAAAGTCTTGGAATGCAAAAATCAATGCACAAAAAACAGTTGCATTTCTATGCATCTACAATAAGCAGGCTGAGAACCAAGTAAAACACAATCCCATTCACAATAGCTATAAAAGTATAAATAGCCTCAGCATCCACGTAACCAAAGAGGTTAAAGATCTTAACAATGAGAACTACAAAACACTTTTTGTATAAATCAGAGATGACACAAGCAAGTAGAAAAACACCTCATGCTCATGAATTGGAAGAATCAATATTGTGAAGATATCCATTCTACCCTAGGCAATCTACAGATTCAATGCAATCCCTAGCAAATTACCAGCATCATTTTTCAGAGAACTAGAATGACAATAAAGAAATTCATATGGAAGCAAAAAAGAACCGAATAGCCAAAGCAATCATCAACAAAAAGAAACAAAGTTGGAGGCATCACACTTCTAGACATTAAACGTTTCTACAAGGTTACAGTAACCAAGACAGTACGGTACTATTACAGGAATAGATGCATAGAACAAGGGAACCCGACAGAGAATCCAGAAACAAAATGGCAAACCTCCAACCAACTCATTGCTGATAAAGCAAATGAAATAAATATTAGGGAAAGAAAAATCATATTTAGCATATAGTGCTGGGAAAACTGACTGACCACATATAGAAGAGTGGAACTGTACCTCTTCCTACCAGCATCTTAAAAATAAAAAATCAAAATGATTCAAGGACCTAAATATGAAATCTCAAACTATAACAATATTAGAAGAAAACTTAAGGAACACTCTCTTGGACATTGGAGTAGGCAATGAATTCATGGCCAAATCCTCAAAAGCAAATGTAGCAAAAACCAAAATTGACAGATGGAAACATTTCAAACTAAAAAGTTTTTGAACAGCAAAATAAAGCATTGAGATAGTGAAGAAAGAATCCATTATCCAGAAAAATATTTGCATGCTATGCAACCTATGAAGACCCAATAACCAGGATCTACAAGAAATTCAAACAAATTGGCAGGGAGAAACAAACAACAACCCCATTAATCCTTTTTAGATCCCCATATACATGATGGTTCAATTTCAGGGATCCCAGTATACAAAAATCTGAGCATACTCAAGTACTGCAGTGCTCCCTGCTGAACTTATCTATAGGAAAATTCAGCTGTTCATATACTCAGGCTTTGAATCCAAGAATACTGTATTTTTGACCCATGTTTTGTGGGAAAAAAGTATGCTGATTTGTGGACCCACACAGTTCAAGGGTCGACTATACTATGATAAATCAGACAGTTATGAAGTAACCCACAGGTGGAAAGCATACACAGCATGGATATACTGGGCAAAGGGATGATTCATGTCTTGAGTGGGACAGAGCAGGATGTCAAGAGACTTCATCACACACTTCAGAATGATACACAATTTAAAATTTATAAATTTATAATTTTTGTAAATTTTTGTTTAATATTTTTGGACTAAGTGTGCACAGGAAACAAATCATGGTAAAACAAACCCTTGGCTAAGAAGATGCTACTGTATAGGAAACAAACATGGCAAAGACTGATCACTGTAGCTGAGTGATGGACATATCACCATTTTTGTGTGTTGTATATGCTTGAAATTGTCCACAATGAATTGTTTTAAAATAAAAGACAAAAAAGTAGACAAAGGACTTTTGAGAAATGAACAAACATTTTTCAAAGGAAGACATTCAACAGCCAACAAACATAAGAAGAAATGCTTACCCTCACTAATCACCAGAGAAATGCAAATAAAATCTACAATGAGATAGCACCTCACACTGGTAAGTATAGACATCATCCAAAAGTAAAATAAACAACAGTGTTAATGAGGCTATAGAGAAAGGGAATGCTGCTACACTGTTGGGATTGTAAGCTACTTCAACACTTGTGGAAAACAGTGTGACAATTTCTCAAAGAACTGAAAATTGAGCTAACATTATCCAGCAATCCCACTTCCTTTGGGAATATACCCAAAGGAACATAAATCACTGTACCAAAAAGACACCTGCACACGTATGCTCATTGCAGCACTATTCACTATAGTAAAACCATGGAACCAACCCAGATGCCCGTCAAAAAGTTGACTGGGTAAAGAAAATATGGCAAATATACACTGTGGAATTCCATGCAACCTTAAAGAACAAAATCATGCCCTTGCCACAATATGGATGTAACTGGAGACCATCATTCTAAGTAAACTATCTCAGAAACCAAAAACCAAAAACAAAAAACAAAAAACCCTGAACACTGCATGCTCTCTCTCATAAAAAACCTAAACATTGGGCACAAGATTACAAACATGGGAACAACAAATGCTGAACAAAGCTAAAGGAGAGACAAAGGGAAGAGAGTGGGATAAAGGGTCCATGCCATACACTGGGTACCATGGCCACTTCTGGAGAGAGAGAGGGCTCACTAGAAGCCCAAACCTCACCTGCATGAAATTTACTCATGTCACAACTCCTCACATGTACCCCACAACTCTAAAAATTGCTTAATTAACAAATCAAATAAATAGGAGATTTTAACAAACATTTTTAATTGTTTATATTTATCATACACAACATGTCTTATTGAACTATGTAGACGTGGTGACTTAGTGAATTAAACTAATTAACTCATGGATTACCTCACATAACATGTTTTTGTGGTGAGCAGCCCAACTTTTTAAAAAACTTTTTGCCAATTTTTATACTAATCCTCCTTCTAATTTCTCTTACTTCACATTTAGTATAAATGGGAACTCTTGGACGAGATTCTAGTCTGAAAGTTTAATTTCTGCTAGAAGACATTTTCCCAGAGGTAAGGCAGACCTGACCCTAGTCCACTACCCAGGCCATCTCTCCTCTGGGTTTGCAGCCCTCTAAGTTGCTGGGTTTTTTTTTTTTAATATGTGTGGTACAATTCAGGGTTAGATGTTATTACACTTATGAAGTTAATACCACTTAGAAAACACACACACACAACACACACACATACGTTTTATTTAGACACTAAATGACATATAAGAAACTGAACATATTTAAAACATACGAAGTTCTGACATCTGTACACTCTATGAAACCATCACTGCAATCAAAGAGCATATCTATCATCCATAGTTTTTCTTGTGCCTCTTGGTAATCACTCTGTTTCTGCTCTTCTCTGCCCCACCCAGTCACAGTCTATCATTGGTCTCCTTTTTATTGCTATAGATTAGTCTGCATTTTTCAGAATTTTGCATGAATTGAATTATACGGTGTGTATTTTTTAATCCGGCTTACTATACTTAGAATAATTATTTTAGGATTGCATTGTAGTGTGTATCAGTAGTTTATTCCTATAATTGCTGGGTAATATCCCATTGTATGGACATACCAAGGCTTGGTTATTAATGACAATGTTGCTATAAATATTCATATGCCAATCTTTGCATGAATACACACTTTAAGTCCTTTTGAATAAACACCTAAGAGGAAACCAACTGGCTCAGATGATAGGTATGTATTTAACATTTTTAAAACTGCCAACTATTTTCCAAACTGACTGTATAATTGTATATCCTAACTGTTAGGGTATGGATAGGATGAGGACAGCCTGTTGGAGGGGTGAGGGGAGGTGCAGCACTGGTAACCCAGAGATCCAAGTAATGCAAAGAATTGCAACACACAAAGTGGCTTAAAGAAATGAAAATTTTATTTAAAAGTAAATTAGAGAGAGAAAGAAAAGGGAGAGGGAAAATTCACCTCCCCGAGATGGGGGAGGGGGCCAAAGCCAGGAAGCATCCGACAACCAAAGCTCAAAGAGCACATGGTCATACCTGAGTCTAGTAAGGCAATGGCCACTGGTTCCTTGTGGTTGAGTCCTTTTAACTATTCCCCTAGATGGGGGAAGATCATTAAGATGATTGGGTGGTGGTGGTCTGCTCCTTGTCATCACAAAGGGGCAGGCAAACGCAGGTACTGACATCAGGTGATGGACAGCAGGTTAGTCGCATGATTGCCACCATGGTATGGTTTATTTGTGTCACTTAGGTCACAAAGAGATGATTAGGTTAACCCTATGGGAGGGGTTTCCTGCAAGAGGCTTGTTATATGTTTACAATTCACAAACTCAGACATTTGCAACTCACAGACACCTTAACCAAAGGTGGTCGTATTTTTACTTTTATGACTTTGGTCAGCCAAAGGATGATCCTTGATCTTTGTCCTTGACAGGGAACCTAAAAGTTTACTAGAGATTATTATGCTAAACTATGAATTGAAAGGTTGGGTTGTCCTGGTCTTGCATCTGATGGAGATTCGCTGAGGGGGGATGGGATAGGCTACTGCTTGTTCTGCAGTAGAATGCCTGAATGCTTTCTAATGTTTATGCTGAGGCAAAAAGACTAAACTAAGAGCCGGGCTTGGTGGCTCAGCCTGTAATCCTGCGCCTTTGGGAGGCTGAGGTGAGTGGATTGCCTGAGCCCACGGGTTCGAGACCCGCCTGGGCAGCAAGACTTCATCTATACAATAAATCAGCTGGAAGTGGTAGTGCATTGCCTGTAATTCTGGCTACTTGGAAGGCTGAGGTGGAAAGATCACCGGAGGCCAGCAGGTCGAGGCTGCGGTGGCCAGGAGCAGCCACTGCACTCCAGTCTGGGCAACAGAGTGAGATTCTAACTCAAAAAAAAAGACTAAACTAAGAATAAGCTAAGTTTCTTCTAGGTTTGTATAGGTACCTTTCACTAACAATTTCTTCCCACCCTTGTCAATATTTGGCATGGTTAGTCTTTTTCATGTTAGACATTTTAATAGATGTGTAGTAGTATTTCACTGTGATTTTCATTTGCATTTCCGTAATGAGTAATGATATTGTGAATCATTTCATGTGTTCATTTTTTATCTGTATATCTTTGATAAAGAGTCTTGTCTATTCTTTTGCCCTTTAAAAAGTTGAGTTCTTTGTTTTCTTATTGAGTTTTGAAAATTATTTATAGATCTAGATAATGTTCTTTATCAAATATATTATTATAAAATATTTTATGCCAGTTGGTAGTATACTTTTTAATTACCTTAGCAGTGTTTTCTAGAAGTAGAAATGTTTGATTTTCATGAAATCCAATCTATCAAATATTTTTCTTTTATGAATCATGCTTTTGGTGTGGTATTTAAAAAATCTTTGACACACTCAAGTTCACAAAAGATTTCTGTCATGTTTCCTTCACAGATATTTTTAATTTTAGATTTACATTTGGGTCTATGATCCATTTTGTGTCAAGTAGTGTTTATGGTGTAGGTATAGATTCGAGTTCATTTTTTTGCATATGAATATCCAATTGTTCAATTGTTATAGCATCAGACTATCACAAAATTCCAGGATATATTTTCTCCATTGATTTACCTTTATGATTTTGTTAAAAATAAGTTTTCTGTATTTATATGGGTCTATTTCTAGACTCTCTATTTTGTTCCATCTGTTTGCCTATCTTGACACTAATACTACAAAGTTTTGAATACTGTGACTTTTCAGTAAGTCTTGAAAGCAGGTCACATTGGTTATGTTAGGGTCTGGATAGGGTGAGGGTAAATGGATGAGGGGGGAAGATGCAGCACTGGTTACCCAAAGATTTGAGTAAATGCAAAGAATTGCAACACAAAAAGATTAAGAAAGGAAAGTTTATTTAAAAGTAAATTAGAGAGAGAAAGAGAAGGAAGAGGGAAGTTTCACCTCCCCAAGTTGGGGGGGGGGGCCAAAGCCAGGAAGCATGGCGACTGCCATAGCTCAAAGAGTACATGGCTACACCAGAGTCCAGCAAGGCAATGACCACTGGTTGCTTGTGGTTGAGTCCTTTTAACCATTACCCTTGATGGGGGAAGATCATTAAGGTGATTGGGTGGTGGTCTGCTTCCCTGTCATCACAAAGGGGCAGACAAGTGCAGATACTGATGATGTCAGGTGATGGACAGCAGGCAGATGGGTGGGTTAGTCACATGATTGCTGCCATGGTGGGACTTATCTGTGTCACGTAGTTCACAGAGGGCTGATTAGGTTAACCCTGGGTGGGTGGGGGGGTTCCTGAAAGAGACTTGTTAGACGTCTGCAATTCACAAACTCAGACATTTGCAACTCACACACTCTTAAGACTTTGGCCAGCCAAAGGGTGATATTTGATCTTAAGCCTTGATAAGGAACCTAAAAGTTTGCTAGAGATTATTATGCTAAACAATGAATTGAAAGGTTGGCCTGTCCTGGTCTTGCATCTGAAGGAGATATGCCAAGGGGGATGGGATAGGCTGCTGTTTGTTCTGCAGTAGAATATCTGAATGCTTTCTAAAGGTTATGCTGAGGCAAAAACACTAAATCCTTTCAAGTTAGTCCTCCAATTTTGTTCTTTTTGGAAGTTGTTTTTAGCATTGAAATCATCTGTAGGTCTTCTTAACATTTGAACATAAAGAATATAGTTATAATCAGTTATAACTCTTTTCTATTCATCTATTATAACTCTTCTACAATGATCACATCTGTCTATAAATTTTCTTGAGTTTTGTTGTAGCATACAGTAAAATTACTTACAAACAGTTTGAGCCTTTTTAGATCATGCTTTTAAGATTTATTAGGTACAGATGGATGTGATGGCTCATGCCTGTAATCTCAGCACTCTGGGAGGCCAAGGCAGGACAATTGCTTGAGCCCAGGAGTTCGAGACCCACCTAAACAACATAGTGAGACTTTGTCTCAATCAATCAATCAATAAAATTAGTCAGGTGTGATGGTGCACAACTGTATCCCCAGCTTCTTGGGAGACTGAGGTGGAAGGATCACCTTAGTCCAGGAGGCTGAAGATGAGGTGACCTGTGATGATTATGACACTGCACTCCAGCCTGGGCAACAAAGCAAAACACCAATGAAAGAAAGAAAGAGAGAGAGAGAGAGAGAGAGAGAGAGAGAGAGACAGAGAGAAAGGGAAAAGAAAAGAAAAAGAAAAAGGAAAGTAAAGTAAAAAGGATTCATTAGGTAGGACTGGACTAGCACTAGCACTCAGTCAAGGGTTAAATATTCTTCATCACTGAGGAAGATCTCCTGGATACTCTCCCCAGAGCCCCACAAATCATGCAGTTTTCTTTCCACTAGGGCTGGAGGGAACAGGCAACATTCTAAGTCCTGCATGAGTACCTTTATCTCTAATTTTCCTAGGTGGTTCTCATCCCAGACTTGGGTAGTTTACCCTCCTGCATGTGCTATCAGTACTCAGCCAAGTACTTAAGGAGATTCCTTTACAGATCTCTGCAGCTCCCGCTCTGTGCACATTCTTCTCTCTGGCACTTGATCCTGCAGAATGTATCCGCCTTGGTCTCCTAAGCTCTCAACAATATTTTCTCAATCCAGAAAGTTCACGTGGCCAC
>NW_007163809.1:9253-11610 GCF_000164805.1 Carlito syrichta
CATTTCAGCCCCACTTTTGAATATAGATGTGCATTTTTTCTCTGACAACAATCTGAAGGATATAGTTACTTGCAAAGTTTCTAGGTGATTCTGATTATTGGTGTCTGGTTAAATAAATCAATACAATGCAGATCAAGATTTCTCAGCCATAGCACTATTGATACTTCAGGATGGATAATTTTTGTTGGGCCAGAGACAAAAGTGTCCAGCAGAATCCTGGTCTCTAACCACTAGATGCCACCCCCTGGTCCCCAAATGTGACAACCAAAAATGTTTCCAGAAATTGCCAAATGTTTCCTGACGGGCAATATTGCCCCCAGCTGACAAACGTTGGTGCAAATTAAATCTAGACCTTGAGCTGCTGGAAAACAGAAACTATTTTACTCATTTTTATAACCCTAGTACTCAGAAGAACTGGTGTTCTCAAACCTCACTGATTTTTAATTGACAGATAAAATTGTATGCATTTATCAGATATCCCATGATGTTTTAAGATGCACATTGTGGATTGACTAAATCTAGCTAATTAACATATGCTTTACCTTGCCCAGTTATTTTTTGTGGTAAGAACACAACATCCACTCTCTTAACATTTTTGGAGAATACATTGTTATTAATTGTAGTCACCGTGTTGTACAACAGCCCTCTTTGAATTATTTCTTTTGTCTGAAATTTTGTACCCTGGGCCAATCCCCCAAGCCTCACACTTCTTAATGATTGCTGGAGTTCTTGTTAAAACATAATTTCTCAACTCCATTCCCAGAGTCACTGAATTGATATGAGGTGGGGACACAGGCATCTGCAATTTAACAAGCACCAAGCAATTTCTTAAGCAAGATCTGAGGAAGTCCCAAGTCAGACTACAATACTAAAAAAAGATACTTAGTATCCTTATTCCAATGTCTCTAGCAACTTTTATCCACCTTATTCTACCAGTATGTCTAATTCCAGGTACAGGTAAACAAATATTTGGGCTCTTCTACAGATCTAAAAATAATTGTTATTAAAAATATTCAACTTAACCTGCAAGTGTCCATTGCGATGCCATTTACCATGGTGATGTTTACTTTGGATAAAAATCAGTAGAATTTTCAAACTATTGGGCTCAGGAGATCCTTCCACCTCAGGCTTCCACCCAGCTAATTTTTTGATTTATTATAGAGATGAGATCTTGCCATGTTGCCCAGGCTAGTCTCCAAACAATGGGCTCAGTATAGCACCATCGACCAGATTCTGTAATCAGAACAAGTTCTTGAAGTGGGTCTTGTGTCTGCATCCATCACTTCTTTTTGGAACTCGATTGAAGGAAACCTTTCAATTTCAGAGGCAGATATTGATCTGGGTGAACGTGGAATCCAGTTTCTATGGTGATCACTTCCTAGGGTTGGAGGGTAAAGAAAATCATTTTAAATGGCAGGAATTTAATACTTACCTATTTCTTTTTTTAAAATTTACAGTTAAATTTTTTTAATTTAAATATCTAAAAATGCTTTATTTCTTAATATATGCAGCCCTCAAGGGACTCCGTATAACCTTGGGAAAGGATACTTACATACTGTGGTATACTTTTCAAGTAAGACAGGTTGCCTTGGTCAGAGGCTTGGTTTTGCTTTATTCTAATAAAATTCTTTTTGAAAAAGTTTCCATCTTATTTATATAAGGAGTAGGAATTGTTTATACACACATCTAAAAGTTTAGGCAACATGAAGGCCTATCAAACACCTCACAGACTCACTGGGCACAGTGTATTCTAAAAGTAACACATTGAGTATTCACAGAAGCAGATGACATCTGAGAATTATTACCCCAACAAAAACAAGGGAGCTAGAGGAGTAAGTACCTCTTAATCATTCTACTGACATCATCTGCATGAAGAAAAGTTCTGAATACGTACACAAGTTGGAGCCAATACTTTGCACAGATCTAAGAGGCACCATCCTTGAGATTGGCAGCAGTATTCTGACTAGCATTCTCAGGGAAATTTAGCTTGAAGATGTCTCTCCCTCTGGAGCTCAAATCTGGGGCCTTTCCATGGGTGATATTCAAAACACTTAATAATATTTAACAATCAGTATAATAATATAAATTAATACATGCATCAAAAGTTTAAGAGTTTTTCTTCTATTCTCTAAATCAACTAAACAATATAGCATACAATGGCAACATAAATTGTGCAAATTACTCATCAACTCTTTGTAATATTTAGGAAATGATTTGATAAATTTTTAAAACTGACAGTGTGGTCTTTATTTTGACCCAATTGTGACAAGTTAAATAATGTACCATCGAAGAAACAATTTGGTGAAGACATTGCACCAAACTCTTCCAAAGACTTCCACACCAAATTGATCGTCTTG
>NW_007163809.1:12086-13161 GCF_000164805.1 Carlito syrichta
CTGCCTTGAGTTCCCTGAGGTAGTACATGGCCTCCAACCTCACACAGCCCAGTCTGAGTGAGAGAAAATGTAGTCCAGGCATTAGTTCGTAAGACCCAAAGCAAATCTACAGAAATGGGAAGACTCAAAATGGATTTGCTTCTTTTTTGGAAAGGAGCCTTTAAGCATTTTTCCATTTGAACAGATGGAATACAAATGCATGTAATGAAATGATATAACTAATGAATATTCAAAGAACACATCGATTTTATTATTGACTAACTGATACAATGTGATTTCTCTAGGGGCACGGACCATATCTTATTATTTATTGCTCTTCCAGCACAGGTACAGGCCCTAGAATACTAAATTTGTAAACCAAACATTGAAATGAATAAATGAACAAATGATGCAAGGGAATTGAGGATTGGAGAAAAGTACGCTAGAGTGAGAATAGCACAGGTCTTGGAGTCAAGCAGATTCTGGCCAGAATCTGAGGTTGCTCCAGCACTTACCTATTATGTTGCCTTGAGCTAGTCACATCATTTCTATGGACCTTGGTTTCAAAATCTAGAAAATGAGAGTTGTGTGGTACAAATAATAGGTATACTACAGAGTTGCCATATCAATTATTACTAAGGCACATAAATCTCCAGGCACATAATAGATGATAAAATGTAGAAACTGTATCACATTACTGGTCACTCTCATTTGAAAATATTAATTCTTAAAGGTGATGGTATATAAAGAAAAAATATTCTCAATATGCCCAGAATGAATGGAAAAAAATAAAGTGTTTATTAAATCCTATTATATTTTGTATAATTCTTGAAATGCTTATGAAATATCTCCAAGAAAATCTAAGCTTTCTGCAAGGCAGCTGAGACTGCATCTAGCATTGCTTCTTTGTATTAATAAAGAACTTTGTAACAGCTCAGAGGAATCACATAATCAAGTCAATAAGCAGCTTTGGTTTGTAAATGCTCAGATAAGCACATGGGAAACTTCAATCAGCTCTCCTCTTTTCCAGAAGAAACAGCAGTACAACACAAGATACTATATGACGCTTCAGTTCTCAAGCATTTTCATTTTGGTG
>NW_007163809.1:13455-14132 GCF_000164805.1 Carlito syrichta
CAATAATCAAAAAATCAGCCGGGCGTGGTGGCGCATGCCTGTAATTCCGGCTACTTGGAAGGCTGAGGCGGAAGGATCGCCGGAGCCCAGCAGGTCGAGGCTGCGGTGGCCGGAAGCGGCCACTGCACTCCAGTCTGGGTGACAGAGTGAGATTTCCACTCAAAAAAAAAAAAAAGAAAGAAATATCTCCAAGAAAATCTAAGCTTTCTGCAAGGCAGCTGAGACTGCATCTAGCATTGCTTCTTTGTATTAATAAAGAACTTTGTAACAGCTCAGAGGAATCACATAATCAAGTCAATAAGCAGCTTTGGTTTGTAAATGCTCAGATAAGCACATGGGAAACTTCAATCAGCTCTCCTCTTTTCCAGAAGAAACAGCAGTACAACACAAGATACTATATGACGCTTCAGTTCTCAAGCATTTTCATTTTGGTGTTTCTAAAATGATATTGGCAGTATTTTCAGCTATTGCATTACTCAAAGCTAGATATTTGGGTTAGCAGAAGAAATGGTCACACCCTGGAGAAAGAACTGGAAGTGACGAGACCTCAAGTCTATTGTCCAAGCTTGGTCAACATGGGCCCCTGCCTAATGTTTATTTCCTGATTAATCTTCAACAAGAAGGACTGGCTCTTTCTCATGCCCTAGCCCAGTCCTTGAGTTTTTGCTGTCCCAATC
>NW_007163810.1:0-10278 GCF_000164805.1 Carlito syrichta
TCATTCACATATATACATTCATAGAAATCACTGATAACCTTTTGTATTTCTTCACAGTCAGTGGTAACATCACCTTTTTTGTTTCTAAACTGTGCTTATTTGAATTTTCTCTTTTTTTTCTGTTTAATCTGGCTAGGGGTTGGTAATTTATTTTTTTATTTTTTATTCTTTTTTGAGTTGGAGTCTCACTCTGTCACCCAGACAGGAGTGCAGTGGCTGCTCCCACCCACTACAGCCTCGACCTGCTGGGCTCTGGTGATCCTTCCGCCTCAGCCTCCCAAGTAACTGGAGCTACAGGTGTTCCCTACCACTTCAGCCTTCCAAGTAGCTGGAACTACAGGCGTGCCCTACCACGCCCGGCTAGTTTTTTTGATTTATTGTAGAGATGAGGTCTCGCCAAGGTAATTTTTTTTTTTTGAGTTGGAGTCTCACTCTGTCGCCCAGACTGGAGTGCAGTGGCCGCTCCTGGCCACCACAGCCTCGACCTGCTGGGCTCCAGCGATCCTTCCGCCTCAGCCTCCCAAGTAGCTAGAGCTACAGCGTGCGCTACCCCCACTGACTAATTTTTTGATTTATTGTAGAGATAAGGTCTCGCCTAGTTGCCCAAGCAGATCTCGAAACCGCGGGCTCAGGCAATTCACTCAACTCAGCCTCCTAAGGCAGGGGATTACAGACTGAGCAACTGAGCCCTGCTGAGTTTGGTAACTTTTATTCATCCTTTCAAAGAGCCAGCTTTTTATCTCACTAATTCGTTGTATGATTTTTTTGAACTCTATTTATTCAATTGTGAATTCATTTTAATGATTCCAATTTTTTCTACTAATTATGAGATTGGATTATTCTTGTCTTTGCAGCTCCCTTTAGTGTGACATTAAGACTGTTTGCCTGAGATCCTTTCTATTTTTTAATATTTGCTTGCAATGCTATAAGCTTCCCTTTCAACACCATTTTTGTAGTATTCCAGAAGCTTTGGTGAGTTTTTTCTTTGTTTTCATTTGTTTCTAGGACTCTTTTTATTTCTGCCTTTATTTTGGTGATAACCTGAAAGTTGTTCAGAAGCATGTTGTTTAACTTCCATGTATTTGTGTTTTGAGGATGGTTTCTTTTGGTGATGATGTTTATGTTGATTCCACTGTGGTCTGAGAATATGCTTGGAATGATTTTCACTTTTCAAAATTTGTTCAAACTTGATTTATTCCCAAGTATAAGGTCTATTTTGGAGTATGTACCATGTGCTGATGAGAAGATTGTATATTATGTGTTTGTTGGCTGCAGTGTTCTGTAGATGTCTTTTAGATCCAGTTGGTCAGGTGTAGAGTTCTGGATATTCTTCTTATTATTTTTACTCTATAATCTGCCTAAGGCTTTGGGGGTATTAATGTTTCCAACTATAATTGTATGGCTTGTCTTCCCTTAGTTTAATTAGCAACTATTTTACAAATCTGCTCCTATGTTAGGTGCATGTATATTCAAGATGAATTTTTTTTTACTTAATTATTGAGCCTGTTATCACAGTATAGTGTCCTTCTGTGTCCTTTTCAACTGTTATTGGTTTGAAGTCTGTTTTGGCTGATGTAAAAATAGCTGTGTCTGCTTTTTTGTTTGTTTGCTTTTTTTCCATTTGCCTGAAAAATCTTTCTCCAGTCCTTTACCTTGAGTCTGTGGGTGTCATTTGCAGTGAGATGAGTTTCCTGAAGGCAGCAGAAGGATGGATCATGCTTCTTTATCCAATTTGCCACTCTATGACTTTTCAGTGGTGCATTCAGTCCAATCATGTTTCAGTTAATTATTGCTATTTGGGAGTTTATTCCTATCATATTGCTTATTAAGAGACTGTTTTGCTTTTAGGTTTTGTGGTTGATTTGTCTGGTTTGTAAATTCTGTGTTTGCCTATGCTCTTGCAATGAGGCACACTGTTCTTTCATTTCCGTGCTTAGAACTTTCTTAAATATCTCCTGAAAGGCTGGTTGAAGGTGGCATATTATCTTATCAATTGGAGATCTGTGAAGGATTTTAATTCTTTTTCATTAATTAAGCTTAACTTAGTACTGTAAGAAATTCTTGACTGGAATTGCTTTTCTTTAAGAATGTTAAAGGTGGAATTCCAGTCCCTTCAGGCTTGTAAAGTTTCTGCTGAGAAGTCTTCTGCAATTTTGATGAGTCTTCCTTGGTAGTTGGTCTGTCCTTTCTCTGCAGCTGCCTTTAGAAATTTTTTTCTTTCATCTTGTAGAGACAGATTATTATGTGCCTTGAATATGGTCTTCTTGTGTAATATCTGACAGGAGTTCTCCAAATCTCTTGCATCTGCATGGCTGCCTGTCTATTGAGATAGGCAAAATGTTTTTGGTTGATACCTTGGAAGGTTTGATCCAGGGTGTTCACAATTTCTTCTTAATCTCAGGAGTGTCAATCAGCAATAGATTTTATTTTTTTTACATGATCCCAAACCTCTTATAGGCTTTGTTCATTCTTCCTTCGCTTTGTTGCCTTGTTTTTGTCAGACTAGTCTGATCATCAAGCTCTGAAATTCTTTCCTCTGCATGGTTCATTTTCCTGTTGAGACTTGCTACTGTGTTTTGAAATGTCAGTAAAGAATTCTTCATTTCTAGGAGTTCAGACTGGTCCTTTTTATAATGTTCAGCTCAGTTTTCACCTCCTGCACGTTTTGCACTGCCTGGATGATCTGTGTGCCCACACTGTGCATCTTCTTTAAGTTCTTTACGTTCTAGTCTGTATTCTGTGTCTGTCATCAATGACAGGTCATCCTAGATAGGTTCCATTTCTTGGGATCTGGGAAACCCTTCTTTGGTTATTCCTCATCTATGAGGGAGAGTCTCTTCTTTTTTTAATTTTGTTTTGTTCTTTTTTAGTTTGATAAGGTTGCTAGTGTTGGGGTGGCCATCTGTGTGTTATTTATGCCTCACAAAGTACTCCTCTCTTGTGGTGCACTCTTCGTTCCCTTGGGGAAGGTAATCCATGAGGGTTTGACCACTGTGAGTTCTGATGGTCTCCTAAGTCAAGTTGTCCTATGAGGCTTCCACCATTTGACTAATGCTAGAGGGAACCTACAAAGCATCCAGTGATGGAGCAAGGATTGGATTCTAAGGATAGTTCATCACTAACATCTCTGGAGCTCTCTATAGGGAATCTCTCTGATACCTCAGACTATGGACTAGTCTCTGAAATGTATAGTGACATGGTCTTAGTTTTTACCTCTTTCTAAAGGGTGTTTTGTTTTCTCAGGTGTTGTAAATGGACTATGTCAGTTGACTCTAGCCAGGAGTTCATGCTTACAAGAGACAGCATACTGTGGTGGTGGCTGTGGGCTTTTTCTTAGCAAGTTTGCAGATGACCTAGATATTTCTGGGGCTGTGGGAGCTCCAAAAGTTCCTCAGTCTTTGGGGTTTTTTTTGAAGTTGGAAGGAAAAGCTGGTTGGGAAAGGCTAGGACAGACAGAACCCCTTCACGGCTCTCCATCTGTGTATGTAAATGACTACTCCAGTGGAAATGGGTCCCCTGGCTTCTGTATCACACTGTAGGGATGGCCAAGTCATCTCTGTTGTACAAAAAAGTTTCCATAGGGACAAAGGGGTTGGCAGATGATAGGTCCCTCCTGTCCCTCAGCTCCCTTTCTCCTGTCTGAAGCTGTCTGCACTCAGAACTCAGTTTCCTTTTGCAGCAAGGTTTTCCCAAGTCGTTGGATCCAAGTGATCTACATTCCAGCCCCCTACCTGTACATACTCATTGGAAATTGGGAGGAGAGATGAGTGCCCTGGCCACTGTGGTAATGCTGCAGGAATGGCAGAGGTGTCTGTTGCACAGAAGAATTCTCACCGGGCGATAGGAATTATCAGGATGATATGGCTCCTTCCGGCTTCCCTTCCCTAGCTAGAGACTGACCATTTCAGAACTCCACAAATTCATTCAGCAACAGGGTCTCTCAATGCAGCTTTCCCTAAACAAAAACTACTGGCAACAGCAGAATTTGCCCTTGGGCAAGTGAAGATGACTGGGGTTCCTGTTTCCTCCATCCCTGGGAGTTTGTCACCAAGTCAGCCAACAGGGATCAATCTCTTAGTTTGGCCATAGGCATTCAGAGCGGGAATGAGTTCCCAGCTCCACATGGGCTCTGGCAGGGTACAGTTGTCCCATATCCAGGCTGTTTCCCCAGTGAAACTGGAGTCCCATGAGGATCTAAGGAACCTTCCAATCCATAGTGGGAGTGTTAATTTCCTACTGTCCTGCATTCACCATTTCCCTATGTCCAGAGGCTGCTCTTCATTTCTAACGCAACCCAAGGAGGGCGAGGCTTCCTGGTTTCAAAGCAGGCTGCCTCTTCTCTCTCCTCCTTGTTCTGTGTGGGTCCCTCTGAGGGTTGTGGGGTGCATCCTCCATCTCAAACTGCTCTGACTGCTGCAGGTCTCTAATTGTTGGAGCTCTCTTTTTGGCTTGCTCCATGAGAGTCAGCTGTTTCTTGGTGGCCATGTTGCCCTTCCCTTCCAAAAAGTCTCTTGAAATAATGAAAAGAACAACAGATTGCTAACTTATAAACAAATAAGTGAGAATGAACACCATACAAGATCACAAATGACAAGAAATGGATACTAGCAATTGAAAAAATAACTAAAAGAAATACCTTTTCCAAGGAAAATAAAGTTTACCGAAATCGAATCCATCTACGAAAAACAAAAACAAAAACAAAAACAAAACCTGACAGTGTGAGTCTCTTGTGGGGTGGGGAGGGGCAGAAGAAAATGTCTTACCAAAAAAAAAAAGGGGGTGAGATAAGGGTGTCCAGAGACCTGTCTTCCAAAAGAGGTGATTGTTGTGCTCTATCCACCTCTCTCTTCAGGAACTCCCACTTCCCTAGTGCCTGTCTCAATATAGCACCACCTGCTCTTTCTATGGTCACCTCCAGGTCTTTTCCACTTGTCCTCTTCATTTTTTTCTTCTATATTTTAACCTTTCAAAATAAATGCCTCCCTCTGACTTTAGGCATAGTTGTAATCAGGCATCCTACCTCTAACTCTCTAGTGAATGATTTCTCAAAAGTTGTCAGCATTCCTCTTATCCCCCAAATTAAATGACATCCTTGTATTCTAGATCTTCATTTCAATCATTGTATTTGCTTTCCAGTTGGCTCAGGTAAGTCACCATTCAAATATTACTTTCTTGCTCCTTCTTTAATGTGTCCTATTTTGGGTTCCCTAATTAGGCTTTAGGGCTGAATGACACCCTTAAATAGAGCCTAACTTGAATAGTTAAGTCCTAACTCTCAACTAAAACTTATCAGTATATTTCCTATTAAGGGTTGCCAGTCAAAAACAAAGGATACTTTGTTAAATTTGGATTTCAGATAAACAATGATTTTTTTTTTAGTAAATATATGTACCAAATATTGCATGGGGTGGGGGATACACTTACACTAAAAAAAATTGGTTGTTTATGAAATTTAAACTCATCTGTGTATTTTGTTTTTCATTTGCTAAATCTGATAATTCTATTTCTACGTCATCTCTTAATGACCATCACTGAAAATGGCTGTGTTTTCCAGTTTTCACTCCAGTTTCTCATCTGGAAAAGTGTTGTCTTCTTTCATTCTGTCTATCAAAATTATCTTTTCTTTGAGCTCAGGCCATCTGCAATCAACTGAAGTCATGTTCTCACTTCTGCCTTCTCTGAATCAATCTCTTTTCCAAAGCTCGATCCTCTAATCTGTTGTTTCTGCTGAATCTGCTGATGACAAGTTTTTACTTTGTGTGGTTATAATTTTGGTTTGAGTTCGCTTTTCTTTTTTTTTGCAAGTATAATTTACTCTGAGTTGTGAAAGTATTTCCACTCAGTAGGTTTTTATTTGCTATGATTCTGCTGAGAGCTTTAGAGAGTTTCACCTACCTAGAACAAGGTTTTTGTTTGTTGTTTTGATCATAGAAATGACATTTTAATTTTTCACAGAACAGTTTTTCTTCACCAATAGTCCCAGAAACAGGCAAACTTTTAATCTTTCCTTCAAGTTGGTAGACAAATTTTTTTTCTTCCATGTCACTGAGGGGACGTTGTCCAGAGTCCTGGTTTTCTGCAAATGCTGTTGGGTCCAATTTCATACCTTGAGAAGGCCCATGTTCATGCTTTTGTGCCCATGTGCTCTATTCTTCACCCTGTGGCAGATGTCTGAGATTTTGTTCCTGTTCAACTCTTCTTTTCACTCAGAAAGCTGCTTACTGTTCTAGCTTTAAAGATTTTTTTCAAGATTTTTCCATGAGAGATTTCTTTTTATCACTTTTGTAGTCAGCTGAATTTAACTTTCTTTTGTTATATTTTATTCAATATTTCTATGTGATTAAAGGTAAGGATAAGACTGGCATAGTTTGTTTTGTGTTGTTCCTCTTTGTGTGTTTACCTAAATGCCTCAGCTAGACTTTAAGCCTCTGGAGGGTAGGAATAATGTCTTAGACATTGTAACACACAATCTTCCACCTAATAGCTGTTCTGTCATTATTTGCATGGTGAATAGTATTGTGCTGGACTCACTGCTCACTGGAGGATAAATAAAAGTACATGGGGACAAGGTCAGTGGCTCAGCCTGAAATCCCAGCACTTTGGGAGGCCGAGGTGAGTGGATTGCCTGAGCCTGTAGGTCCGAGACCAGCACGGGCAACTTGGTGAGACCTCATCTCTACAAAAAATCAAAAAAAGTCGGGCATGGTAGCTCACATCTGTAGTTCCGACTACTTGGAAGGCTGAGGAGGAAAGATTGCCTGAGCCCATCAGGTCGACACTGGGGTGACAGTGAACATGCCACTGCTCTCCAGCCTGGGCGATGGAGTGTGATTTCAACTCAAAAAAAAAGAGCACATGGAAAAAAGTCTTCATTTGCACACTTCCTTCTACCTAGATAAGTACCATCTACAACCTCCTTTTAATAGCACTGGTTTTTGTGTGTGTGAGCATGTGTGTGTGTGTGTGTGTGTGTGTGTGTGTGTGTGTGTGTGTGTGAGTGTGTAAACTTGGCAAATTGATTTCTACTTGAAGAAATTTCTTTGAATTTTCCTGTCCGTAATTCTCAATCTTTCTTGCTCAACTCTCCCAAGGTCCATTTCTAACTGTAATTGGCTTACCCCATTGTCGTTTTGGGTGGAAGTGGTGGATGGGATGACTTATAATAGGATGTATCAGAAGCCTGGAAGAGATGTGCAGTTTTAAAATATTTTCTCCACTCACCTCCCACCATCCCAGTGGAAAATCATTGCCTTAGTCATCAGACAAATAGTGCTTCTCAAAAGTACTTCTCATCTAAGCTAAAATTTCTTAGTTTTTGTCATTCATTTTGCATTAGTGTGTGTTTGGAATGGTCCGGCATGAACAAACATTAATGCTTTGATAGGTTCCCCACAGTCATACAGAAACTAATTGAGTGATATGGCAGAAATGGGCCATCTGACTTCCATTTTTCTTAATGTGCTATTAACCACAAAACTCTTGGTTACCATACTGCATTTCTTTGGGTATCCAGCTGCAGGTGTGTATTAAATAGTGTTGAAAATCATGCATATAGAAATTAATGGACTCAATGTCTCAATACAGAGAATAAGAACTTGGATGTTTTTGTTATTTTCAAAAGCACATAATTTTAGCGTGTGATATATTTTAGGGAATGCTTTTATAATACACTCATTCTCTTACAGGGAAGGGATTTCCACTGTAATGTGATATTTAAGGTGTTAGGCAGAACTTCTAAAAGCCCTCTTTCCTTCTGCTGCAAATAAAAATCCCAGCAATTTGTTAAAAGGCACGATCTCATCTGAACATATTAGTCTCCTGACTGTCTTACTAAAACTCTCTTATGCACCTCCTCACCAATGTCTGCTGGCAGAACTCCCAGCCAGGAATGCCCTTCTGCCATCTTCTTTGTCTCTGGTACCCTACCTAGGCTCCAGCGGGAGGGCAATCCCTCCCCAAGCATGGCTTCAGTGTTTGGATGGCGAGAAAAAGGCAAGGAAAAAAAATCAGTATGTGCTCAAGGCATGTGAGCTGCTTTTGTGTTATAATGTTTTACTGCACTTTGCTGTACTGTGTTTTCAAATTGAGTCTATTTGTTGTAAACATGCACAGATGGAATGCAGAGAAAGAAAGGCAGAATGGGAGAAGCAGCTCACTGAAGACAGCTGGGTGGGGGAGCCCGGGGTGGGGATTCATGTTCTGCCTCTCCCCATCTTTTAGCTGAAAGTGTAACTGGGTGCCTTTCCTAAAAAGGGAAGTTGGTCCTTAACACAGATTTGAACTGTGCAGGTCCACTTACACGCGATTCTTTTCTCAACCAAAGCAAATGGAAAATACAGTATTTCCAGAATTAAAAACCCATGTATATGTATTGTCTTTCTATAAGCAGTTCCACAGGGCAGAGCTGACTGCAGGCCTTAAATAAGTGTATATTTTGGTATGTGCAGGAGCCCTGGAATCAATTCTCCTTGTACTGAGGGATGACTGTGTTTTTCTTTTTTTTTTGAGTTGGAGTCACTCTGTCAATCAGGCTGAGGTGCAGTGGCACACTCATGACCACCCCAGCATCGACCTGCTGGGCTCAGGCGCTCCTTCAGCCTCAGTCTTCCAAGTAGCTGGAACTATGGACGTGTACCAGTATGTACAGCTAATTTTTAAATTTTATTTTATTGTAGAGATGAGGTCTTGCCAAGTTGCCCGGGCTGGTCTCGAACAAGTTGTTCAGGAAATCCACTCACCTTGGCCTCCCAAAGTCCTGAGATTACAGGCTGAGCCTCTGAGCCTGGCGATTGCATCTTAATTGAAGGGTTTTCCCACAATATTGACCCTAATTTCCAATGGGGAAACATTATAGCATCTAAAAAACAAATTTAAAAGATATGACTGGAAAAAAAAACTTGTTTGTAATACTTACAAAAGGTTAATACTCCTAGCAAAGAGTTCTTACAAATTAGTGAAGATGAAAACCATAAATAGCTATAAAAGTAGTGAAAGCATATATGAAGAGATATCAAAATGACCAACTAAGTGACAAACATGTTTTGTCAGGGACTAAATAGTTAAAGCATGAAACTGTCTAACCCTAAAAGCAGAGCCCAGATAAGAATAGTATGTATCTTACAAAGTACAGAAAGTGCTGGCCAAGGACAAAACTAATATGAAATGCTGGTAGAACAGTCTGAGTCAGGGTACAGACACTTCTTGATAGAGGGGAAGTTCAATGTTGAAGATTGGGGAAGTTTGAATGCCTGATTGTATTGTGCTTGTATATAAACTTTGGAATAAAGAGAAACGGGGCCACTCGGGGACTAGTCCCGGTGCCCTCCCTTTGCAGCAGAAAGGAGTCTTGTGTTCCATTTTAGTCTCCACTCCCTATTTCAGGTACCCCAATAACCCCGGCTGGACCGGACAATGTTTGCAAATGGTCAGGAAAATTAAAAATCAGAGCAACATTGGTACACCATATTTTATGCATCAGACTAGCAAATATGATTTTTTGCAAAAAAAAAAATAGTTACCATTCAATGCTGCTGAGAGTGCAGGGACACTTTCAAAGGTTGCGGTGGGAATGTGAATTGCTACCAGCTATTAGTAAAGTAACCTGACAGTGCCTATAGGTCTCCCAAGGAATCTCATCTGTGGGAATCTACCCTAAAGGAAGAGAAGCAACATTATTTAGATATACATGTATGGAGATTCTTATTGCTGAATGAGAGGAGACAAAAATGAAATAACCCGAATCTCCATTAATAAAGTTTGTTGAATAATTTCCTCTACATCAGTGGTTTTTAACTGGGAGTGATTTTTGTCTCGCTCTCCCACAGGGGGATATTTGGCATATCTGGAGACATTTTTGATTGTCATGACAGGAGCAAAGGGTTACTGGCATCAGTATGTACAGCCCAAGTATATCACTGAACAGATATTTTGTAATGCATAGGACAACCATCTCAAAGAATTATCAGGGCTGAAATAATGTGGAGGTTGAAAATCCATATGTATAAATGTTTGTATATACTGAAAGTGAGTCCCTGGGAATAAAGTAAAGGAAAAAGTTACAGAGCAATTTATAATATTCTATTATCTTAAAATATAGAAAATCAACTCAACCATGCATATATATTTGCGTGAGGATCAAGGAAATGTATGAAAGTATTCATACCAAGCTGATAAAATTGGTTACCTTTGGAAGGACTAGGAGAAGTGGTATGGGAAATACCCACCCCCACAACTCTCTCTCTCTCTCTCTCTCTCTCTCTCTCTCTCTCGCTCTCTCTC
>NW_007163811.1:0-763 GCF_000164805.1 Carlito syrichta
CCAGTTGGCTCAGGTAAGTCACCATTCAAATATTACTTTCTTGCTCCTTCTTTAACGTGTCCTATTTTGGGTTCCCTAATTAGGCTTTAGGGCTGAATGACACCCTTAAATAGAGCCTAACTTAGATAGTTAAGTCATAACTCTCAACTAAAACTTATCAGTATATTTCCTATTAAGGGTTGCCAGTCAAAAACAAAGGATACTTTGTTAAATTTGGATTTCAGATAAACAATGATTTTTTTTTTAGTAAATATATGTACCAAATATTGCATGGGGTGGGGGGTACACTTACACTAAAAAAAATTGGTTGTTTATTTGAAATTTAAACTCATCTGTGTATTTTGTTTTTCATTTGCTAAATCTGATAATTCTATTTCTACGTCATCTCTTAATGACCATCACTGAAAATGGCTGTGTTTTCCAGCTTTCACTCCAGTTTCTCATCTGGAAAAGTGTTGTCTTCTTTCATTCTGTCTATCAAAATTATCTTTTCTTTGAGCTCAGGCCATCTGCAATCAACCGAAGTCATGTTCTCACTTCTGCCTTCTCTGAATCAATCTCTTTTCCAAAGCTCGATCCTCTAATCTGTTGTTTCTGCTGAATCTGCTGATGACAAGTTTTTACTTTGTGTGGTTATAATTTTGGTTTAAGAGTTCGCTTTTCTTTTTTTCTTTGCAAGTATCATTTACTCTGAGTTGTGAAAGTATTTCCACTCAGTAGGTTTTTATTTGCTATGATTCTGCTGAGAGCTTTAGAGAGTTTC
>NW_007163812.1:0-678 GCF_000164805.1 Carlito syrichta
CACCTAGCCAGCCAGCTAGGAAGCCAGCTGAATTATCTAGCTGAATTAACTATCCATTCAGCTGGCTAGCCAGCAGACTTAACTAGCTTACTACCTAGCCATTCAGCTGGTTAGCCATCTTACTTAACTAGTTGACTTAATCAGGTAGCCAGCTGTCTATCAGACTGACTTATCTGCCTAACTGAATAGCTAGTCAGCTGGATAGCAGCTGACTTAACTAGCTAGCTATGTATGTAGCCAGATCTCTTGCCAGCTGACTTAATTACCTACCTACCTAGCTATCCAGTTTGCTAGTGAGCTGACTTAACAAGGTTACTTAACTAGCTAGAGAACTGGCTAGCCAGTTGATTTAATTACCTAGCTACACAGATAGGCCACTGGCTAGCCAGCTGAGCTAACTCACTGACTTAACTAGCAAACAAGCTGACTTAACTAGCTGAATTAACAAGCTAGCTACCTAGCTAGCAAGCTGGCTTAACTAGTTGGCTCAAATAGCTAGCTACCTAGCTAGCTATCTAGCTAGCCAACTTACTTAACTAGCTGACTTAACTAGCTAGAAAGCTGGCATAACTAGCCAACTTATATTGCTAGCTTCCTAGCTAACCAACTGTTTACTAGTGAATACCAAGTTAGCCAGATGGATAGCCATCTGACTTGACTAGCTTTTTACTAGCTAAC
>NW_007163813.1:0-812 GCF_000164805.1 Carlito syrichta
AGCCAGATGACAAGGTAGGTAACTGGCTAGATATGTCAGCTAGTTAGTTACTTGGCTAGCTAGGGATGACAGTGAGTTAAGTCAGCTGGCTAGCCAACTGTCTAGCTGGTTAAGTCATCTAGTTCAGTCAGTAACCTAGCCAGCTGCCTAGTTAGGCAGCTAGCTAGATAAGTCAGCTTGGTAGCCAGTAGGCTAGTAGTTCAAGTCAGTTAGTTAAGTCAACTGGTTAGCCTGCTTGCTAGGTAGGTAGCTGGCTAGTTAAATGAGCTAGCTACCCAGCTTGCTACCTTAAGTCAGCTAAGTAAGTCAGGTGTCTAGCAAACTGTCTAGATACGAAGCCAGCTAGTTAAGTCAGCTGGTTAGGCAGCTGACTAGCTTTTAAGTCAGTTAGTTAAGTCAGCTGGCAACCAGCTGGCTAGCTAGTTAAGAGAGCTCATTAAGTCTGTTGGCTATCCTGCTGGTTAGCTAGTTAAAAAGCTAGTCAAGTCAGATGGCTATCCATCTGGCTAACTTGTTATTTCAACTAGTTAAAACAGCTGGTTAGCTAGGAAGCTAGCAATATAAGTTGGCTAGTTATGCCAGCTTTTTAGCTAGTTAAGTCAGCTAGTTAAGTAAGTTGGCTAGCTAGAGAGCTAGCTAGGTAGCTAGCTATTTGAGCCAACTAGTTAAGCCAGCTTGCTAGCTAGGTAGCTAGCTTAATTCAGCTAGTTAAGTCAGCTTGCTTGCTAGTTAAGTCAGTGAGTTAGCTCAGCTGGCTAGCCAGGGCCCTATCTGTGTAGCTAGGTAATTAAATCAACTGGCTAGCCAGTTAC
>NW_007163813.1:1801-2727 GCF_000164805.1 Carlito syrichta
TCAGCTAGTTAATCAGCTAGCTATCCAGCTGTCTAGCTAGGTAGAGAGCGAGTAAGTTTGATGCTAGCCAGCTGACTACTTCATTAAGTCAGCTAGTTAAGTCAGCTGGCTAGGCTGCTGGCTAGCTAGATAGCGAGGCACTTAAGTCAGTTGGCTCTCCAGCTGGCAAACTAGTTAAGTCAGCTGGTTTACTCAGCTAGTTAGGTCAGCAAATGTGCTGGCAACTGGTTAGCATTGCTAACTAATGCACCAACTCGTCAGTCATCTTGTTAACCCATCTAACTAGTCGGCCAATTAGTCGGCCAAATTTTTAAGCCTGCTAACAAGTTGGCCTAGTAGGCAGCCAATGTGTTAAACAATCTAAGTAGTCGGCTGACTCGTCAATCCACAAGTTAATTCACCTAGCTAACTTGTTAACTAACTAGCTAAGTCAGCTATTTAACTCGTTTACCAGCTAGTTAAAACAGTTACTTAGCTCATTAACCAACTCGTTAAGTCAGTTAGCCAACTAGTTAAGTCAGCTAAGTCAAATAGGTAACCAGCTACCTAGCTGAGATAGGTAGCACACTAGTTAGCTCACTATTTAAGTCACATACTTAAGTCTGTTACCTAACTAGTTAGATAATTATTAAAGCAGCTACTTATTCAGCTAGTTAAATAGTTAGTTATTTATTTCAGGTAGTTAAGTCAGCTAGCTAACTTGTTAAGTTCGTCAGTTGTCAGCTAGCTAAGTAGTTAAGTCAGACAGCTAAGTCAGCTAGTTGTCATCTTTCTAATTTAGTCAGATGGTTAAGACAGCTAGCTAGCTAGTTAACTAATGGGTTAAGTCAGCAGGTTGAGTGAGGTAGTAAGCTAATTAACTATGTGGTTAAGCCAGCTGCTGGATTCAGCTAGCTAGCTAGTTAGCAAACGGGTTGTCAGCTGGT
>NW_007163814.1:0-796 GCF_000164805.1 Carlito syrichta
CAAGCTGGCATAACTAGCCAACTTATATTGCTAGCTTCCTAGCTAACCAGCTGTTTTAACTAGTTGAAATAACAAGGTGGCCAGATGGATAGCCATCTGACTTGACTAGCTTTTTAACTAGCTAACCAGCAGGATAGCCAACAGACTTAATGAGCTCTCTTAACTAGCTAGCCAGCTGGTTGCCAGCTGACTTAACTAGCTGACTTAAAAGCTAGTCAGCTACCTAACCAGCTGACTTAACTAGCTGGCTTCCTATCTAGACAGTTTGCTAGACACCTGAATTACTTAGCTGACTTAAGGTAGCAAGCTGGGTAGCTAGCTCATTTAACTAGCCAGCTACCTACCTAGCAAGCAGGCTAACCAGTTGACTTAACTAGGTGACTTGAACTACTAGCCTACTGGCTACCAAGCTGACTTATCTAGCTAGCTGCCTAACTAGCCAGCTGGCTAGACTGCTGACTAAACTAGATGACTTAACCAGCTAGACAGTTGGCTAGCCAGCTGACTTAACTCACTGTCATACCTAGCTAGCCAAGTAACCAACGAGCTGACATATCTGGCCAGTTACCTACCTTGTCATCTGGCTTGCCAGCTCTCTTAAATAGCTGAATTAACCAGTTTGCCAGCTGGTTAGCCAACTAACTTAATGATCTCGCTACCTGGCTAGCCTTCTGGTTAGCCAGCTGACTTAACGTGCTAGTTACCTAGCTAGACAGCTGATTTGATAGCTAGATACTAGCTAGCTACCTAGATAGCCAACTGACTTATATAGTTAGCTTCCTAGCTTGCTAGTTGA
>NW_007163815.1:0-793 GCF_000164805.1 Carlito syrichta
CTTCCTAGCTAACCAGCTGTTTTAACTAGTTGAAATAACAAGTTAGCCAGATGGATAGCCATCTGACTTGACTAGCTTTTAAACTAGCTAACCAGTAGGATAGCCAACAGACTTAATGAGCTCTCTTAACTAGCTAGCCAGCTGGTTGCCAGCTGACTTAACTAGCTGACTTAAATGCAAGTCAGCTACCTAACCAGCTGACTTAACTAGCTGGATTCCTATCTAGACAGTTTGCTAGACACCTGACTTACTTAGCTGACTTAAGGTAGCAAGCTGGGTAGCTAGCTCATTTAACTAGCCAGCTACCTACCTAGCAAGCAGGCTAACCAGTTGACTTAACTAGCTGACTTGAACTACTAGCCTACTGGCTACCAAGCTGACTTATCTAGCTAGCTGCCTAACTAGCCAGCTGGCTAGACTGCTGACTAAACTAGATGACTTAACCAGCTAGACAGTTGGCTAGCCAGCTGACTTAACTCACTGTCATCCCTAACTAGCCAAGTAACTAACTAGCTGACATATCTAGCCAGTTACCTACCTTGTCATCTGACTTGCCAGCTCTCTTAACTAGCTGAATTTACCAGCTAGCCAGCTGGTTAGCCAACTAACTTAATGATCTCGCTACCTGGCTAGCCTTCTGGTTAGCCAGCTGACTTAACTTGCTAGTTACCTAGCTAAACAGCTGAATTGAATAGCTAGATAACTAGCTAGCTACCTAACTAGCCAGCTGACTTATATAGTTAGCTTCCTAGCTTGCTAGTTGACTTAACCAGCTAGCTAACTAGTCAGCTTA
>NW_007163816.1:0-1012 GCF_000164805.1 Carlito syrichta
CTAACTACCTAACTTAACCTGCTGACTTAACCCATTAGCTAACTAGCTAGTTAGCTGTTATAACCAGCTTACTCAATTAGAAAGCTGACTTAACTAGCTGAATTAGTTTGGTGACTTAAGTACTTAGGTAGCTGACTTAACTGGCCGATGTATCTATTTAGCTAGCTGGCTTAAATACCTAAATTAAATAGTTAGCTAACTATTTAACTAGCTGTATAACTAGCTTACTTGACTAATTAGCTAACAATTTAGGTAGCAGACTTAAGTAGCTGACTTAAATATTTAGCTAACTAGTAAGCTAGTTGACTTAGCTAGCTGACTTAGCTAGCTTGCTGGTTAGCTAGCTGACTTAGCTAGCTGACTTAACTAGTTGGCTAATGAGATAGCTAGCTGACCTAACGAGTTGGTTTATGAGTTAGCTACCTGTTTTAACTAGCTGGTAAATGAATTAACTAGCTGACTTAACTAGTTGTTTAACGAGATAGCTAGGTGCCTTTACTTGTTGATTGACGAGTGGACAGAATAGTTAGCTGTTTTAACATGTTGGCTAACTAAACAACAGACTTGTTAGCTGGCTTATCAAGTCTGCTGACTAGTCGGCAGAGTAGTTAGCTGGGTTAGATTGTTGACTGATGAGTTGGCCCACTAGTCAGCTCTGTTAACTAGTTGGGTGACTGGTGTGCTGACCTAACTAGTCAGCTGAGCAGTAGACTGATAAATTAGATCGCCTAACTTGTCAGCAACTAGTTAGCTGAGCTAAATTTTGGCTGACAAGTTGGCATCCTATTCGGCCGATTGGTTAGTTGACTCAACTAGTAGGCTGGATAGGCGGCCGACTAGTTAGGTGACTTAACTAGTCAACAGGCGAGTGAGCGGACAGGTGAGCTGATTTAACTAATTGACTGGCTAGTGATCCCACAGGTCAGCTGACTTACATGTCAGCCAGTGAGTGAGCCGACTGGTCATCTGACTTAACTATTCTGCAGGCGTCCAGTGAGCCGACTTAACTAGT
>NW_007163817.1:0-747 GCF_000164805.1 Carlito syrichta
TTAGCTGGGTTAGATAGGTGACTGATGAGTTGGCCCACTAGTCAAACTCTGTTAACTAGTTGGGTGACTGGTGTGCTGACCTAACTAGTCAGCTGAGCAGTAGACTGATAAATTAGATCGCCTAACTTGTCAGCAACTAGTTAGCTGAGCTAAATTTTGGCTGACAAGTTGGCATCCTATTCGGCCGATTGGTTAGTTTACTCAACTAGTAGGCTGGATAGGCGGCCGACTAGTTAGGTGACTTAACTAGTCAACAGGCGAGTGAGCTGACAGGTGAGCTGATTTAACTAATTGTCTGGCTAGTGATCCAACAGGTCAGCTGACTTACATGTCAGCCAGTGAGTGAGCCGACTGGTCATCTGACTTAACTATTCTGCAGGCGTCCAGTGAGCCGACTTAACTAGTCGAATGGTGAGTGAGGCAACAGACGAGCTGCCATAACTAGTGAGCTGGTGAGCAAGCCGACTGGTGAGCTGACATAACTAGTCAGCTGGATAGCAAGCCAACTAGCCAGTTAACTTGTTGGCCTGTGAGAGAGCCAACAAGTTAGTTGACCTGTTGGCTGGCGAGCTAGCTGACTAGTTTGCTCACCTGTTGGCAGACAAGGGAGATGACTAGCTAGCTGACCTGATGGAAAGTGAGCGATCCCACTAGTTAGATAACCAGCTAGCTAAATTTCTATCCAACTAGTTAGCTAAGTAACTAGATGGTTTGGTAGCTGGCTTAACTAGATAAGTGGATATGGAA
>NW_007163818.1:0-692 GCF_000164805.1 Carlito syrichta
TAGTTAGCTGCCTAGCTAACTGACTTAACCAGATGGTTGCATAGTTAGCTTACTTGTTATCTAACATGCTAGCTAACTGACTTAATCCTCTGGCTTAACTCCTTAGCTAATGAGCTAGCTATCTGATTCAACCAGCTGACTTAACTCGTTAGTTAACAAGCTAGCTAGCTGACTAATACAGATGTCTTAACTGGTTAGCTAACTTGCTAACTAGCATGCACAAACAGCTGACTCAAGCTGTTTGCTAACAAGCTAGCCTGCTGACTCAATCAGCTGACTTAACACTTAGTTTGCTAGCTAACTACCTGACTCAACCTGCTGACTTAACTCATTAGCTAATTACCTAGCTAGCTAACTAACTAACTAAATTAGAAAGCTGACTTAACTAGCTGACTTTGTTAGCTGACTTAACTACTTAGCTATCTGACTTAACTGGATGACTTAAGTAGTCAGCTAGCTGATTTAACTACCTGAATCAAATCAAAATTGTTTACTAAACAATTAGCTGACTGAATAGCTAGCTGAGTTAACTAGTTAGCTAAATAGTTAGGTAGCAGACTTAAGTAACTGACTTAAAAAGTTAGCTAAATAGTGAATTAGCTGTCTTAGCTAGCTGACTTAGCTAGCTAGCTAGTTAGCTAGCTGATTTAGCTAGCTGACTTAACTAGTTGGCTAATCAGATAGTTAGCTGA
>NW_007163819.1:0-772 GCF_000164805.1 Carlito syrichta
TAGTTAGCTGGCTAACTGACTTAATTTTGTAGCTGACTAGATAGCTGACTAGCTAGCTGACTTAACTAGTCAGCGGACTAGTAAGCTGAAGAGCTAGCTGACTTCACTAGCAAGCTGAATGATTAGTTGACTTGCTAGATGACTTAACAAGCTAGCTGGCTAGCTAGTTGACTTAACTAGCTGACTAGCAACTGGACTTGAAGCTGGCCAGCCAGTGACTTAACTAGCTAGTTAACTGGTTGTCTTCAGGTGTAGCCCTCTGGTTTAAGTAGCTAGTTAACTTGCTGGCTAACTGGCTAGGCAGCCGGCTAGCAAGCGAGTTAGCTGACCAGTTGGCTAGCCAGCCAGCTTAAATAGCCATCTGGCTGGCTGGGCGGTCAGAGAGCCAGATGGCTTAACTAGCCAGCCACTCTGCTGGTCAGCCAGCAATTAGCTGGCATATCTAGCATGCCACCTACCTGACAAGCTTGCTTACCAGCCAGTTTAACTTGCCAGGCACTTAGCTAGCCTATTGTCTAACAAGCTGACTTAACCAGCTGGCTTAACTATATAGACTTCTGACTAGCCTGCTGGCTTAAATAGCTAGCCACCTAGTTAACCAGCCAGCTAGTCAGCTCATTAACTCACTAAATTAATTAGCTAGCCAGCCAGCTAGACAGCTGATTTAATTTCCTAGCTACCTTCCTAGCCAGGTGTCTTAACTGCCTGTCTTAACAAGCTATCCAGCTAGCTAGGCCGCTGATGAAACTAGTGAGCTTCCTAGCTCGCAAGT
>NW_007163820.1:0-912 GCF_000164805.1 Carlito syrichta
CAGCCAGCTAGTCAGCTCATTAACTCACTAAATTAATTAGCTAGCCAGCCAGCTAGACAGCTGATTTAATTTCCTAGCTACCTTCCTAGCCAGGTGGCTTAACTGCCTGTCTTAACAAGCTATCCAGCTAGCTAGGCAGCTGATGGAACTAGTGAGCTTCCTAGCTAGCAAGTTGACAAATCCATTGAATTTACTAGCTGAATTAACCAATTAGCCTGCTGGCTAGCCAGCTGACTCAACTAGCTGACATAACTAGATAGCCAGCTGGCTAACCATCTGACTTAACTAGCTGACAACACTAGCTAGCCAGGTGGTTAGACAGCTGACTAAAATAGCTAGCTACCTACGTATCCTCCTGGCTTGCTAGCTGACTTAGCTACCTAGTTAAACAGCTAACAAGTTGACTAGCTAGCTGACATAACTGGATGACTTAACTAGATAACCAGTTGACTAACCATCTGAATTAGCAAGCTAGCAACCCGGCAAGCTAGCTGGCTACTCAGCTGACTTAACTAACTGAATTAACTAGGTAGCCAGCTGACTTAACTAGCTGACTTAACTAGCTAACTACCCAGCTAGCTAGCTGACATAACTAGCTGAATTAACTAGCTAGCTACATAGCTAGCTATCTAGCTAGCTACATAGCTTGTTATCTAGCTAGCTAGCCAACTTAACTACCTGTCTTAAATAGCTGTCTAGCTGACACAACTAGTTGACTTAACTGGCCATCTGACTTAGCTAGCTTTTTAACTAACTCGCGAGCTGGCTAGCAAACTGACATAAAGACCTGACATGATTAGCTAGCCAGCTGGTTATCCAGTTGACTTAACTAGTTGATTAACGAGCTAGGCAGCTGGCCAGCCTGGTGACTAAACTAGCTGACATAACCAGATATCAGACGGGTAGGCAGTG
>NW_007163821.1:0-716 GCF_000164805.1 Carlito syrichta
TGCTGGCGAGCAAGTGGAATACTTAGCTGACTTGTTGGCCTGCGAGCGAGCTGACAAGTTAGTTGACCTGTTGGCTGGCAGGCACATCGAGTAGTTTGCTTACTTGTTAGCAGGTGGGTGAGTCAACTAGCTAGCTGACCTGATGTAAAGCGATGGAGCCCACTAGTTAGCTCTCCAGCTTGCTGAGTTGCTAGCTGACTGGTTAGCTAAGTAACTAGCTGATTTGCTAGCTGACTTAATTAGCTAGCTGACTAGCTAGCTGGCTATCTAGCTGACATTACTATCTAGCAAACAAGCTATCTAACTGTATAGCTAACTGACTTAACTAGCTAGCTAACTGGCTAGTTAGAGGACTAGCTGACTTAACTATCTTCCTGACTATCTGCTGAATAGCTAGCTGAGTTTACTGGCTAGCTGACTAGCAACCTGACTGGCTAGCTGTCTTAACTAGGTACCTGAATAGTTAGCTAACTTGCTGACTCACTTAACTAGCTAGCTGACTACCTAATTGACTTAACTAGCTGACTAACTAGTTGGCTGGCTAGCTGGCTAGCCAGCTGACTTAACTAGCTAGCTATCTTGTTGGCTAAACTGCTAGCCAGCTCTTTTTTTTTGAGTCGGAGTCTCACTCTGTCACACAGACTGGAGTGCAGTGGCTGCTCCTGGCCACTGCAGCCTCGTCCTGCTGGGCTCCAGAGACCCTTCCACCTCAGCCT
>NW_007163822.1:0-555 GCF_000164805.1 Carlito syrichta
GCTGACTTAACTAGCTGACTTAACCAGCTAGTCAGCTGGCCAGTCAGCTGATTTAACTCGTTAGCTACCTAGCTAGCCAGATGACCTGCTAGTTGAATTAACTAGCTGACTTAACCAACTAGTCAGTTGGTTAGCCAGCTGACTCAAGTAGTTTAATTAATTCGTTAGCCAGTTGGCTAGCCAGTTGACTTAACTAACTGACATCACTAGATAACAGGTGTCTAGCCAGCTGGGTTAACTAGCTAGCTACCTATGTATCCCGCTGGATTACCAACTGACTTAACTACCTAACTACCTACCTAAACAGCTTGCTAGCCAGTTAACTAGCTATCATAACTGCCTGCTTGCTTTCTAGCAAGTTGAATAAACTAGCTTGCTACGTTCCTAGCCAGCTGACTATCCAGCTGAATTAACTAGGTGAGTTATCTAGCTAGCTAGCTGTCTAACCAGCTGACATAACTAGCAAGCTAGCGATGTAGCCAGCTGGTTAGTCAACTGACTAAACAAGGTAACTTAAATAGCTAGCCAGCTTGCTAGACAGCTGACATAACTAGC
>NW_007163823.1:0-749 GCF_000164805.1 Carlito syrichta
TTAAGTAGCTAGCTACCTAGCTAGAAAGCTGGATGCTCAGCTCACTTAACTAGCTGACTTAACCTGCTAGCCAGCTGGCTAGCCAGCTGACATTACCAGCTGACTTAATTCCCTAGCTAGCTGGTTGGCCAACTGAATTAACTCACTGATTTAATCAGCCAGCCAGCTGGCTAGCCAGCTGACTCAATTAGCTAGCTACCTAGCTAGTCAGCTGGAAAGCCAGCTTAATTAACCAGTTGATGTAACTAGCTAGACAGCTGGCTAGCCAGCTGAATTAACTAGCTTGCTACCTAGCTATCCAGCTGGATAGCCAGCTGACTTAACTAGTTGACTTAACCAGCTAGCCAGCTGGCACAACGAGCAGACTTAACTAGTTAACCAGCTGGCTACCCAGCTGACTTAACTAGCTAGCTACTTAGCTAGCCAGCTGGGAAACCAGATGAATTGACTAACTGACTTAAATAACTAGCCAGCTGGCAAGCCAGCTGAATTAACTAGCTGGTACCTAGCTCTCCAGCTGGTTAGCCAGCTGACTTAGCTAGTTGACTTAACCAGCTAGACAGCTGGCACAACTAACAGACAAAACTAGTCAGCCAGCTGGCTACACAGCTAACTTTACTGGCTCTCTACCTAGCTAGCTACAAGGCTAGTCAGCAGACTTAAGTAACTGACTAAATTAGCTAGCCAGCTGGCTACCCAACTTACTTAACAAGCTCACTAACTTGCTAGCCAGCTGACTAGCTAGCTGA
>NW_007163824.1:0-569 GCF_000164805.1 Carlito syrichta
TAATTAGCAGACTTAAATAGCTAACCAGATGACTTAACTAGCTGACTTAACCAGTTAGCCAGCTGGCTAGCCAGCTGAAATAACTAGCTTGCTACCAAGCTAGCCAGCTGGATAGCCAACTGACTTAACTAGTTTACTTAACCAGATAGCCAGCTTCCTAGCCAGCTGACTCAACTAGCTCACATAAATATTTAGCCAGCTGTGTAGCCAGCCCACTTAACTAGCTGATATCACCAGCTAACCAGTTGGCTATGCAGCTGACTTAACTACCTGGCTATCTATCTAGCCAGCTGGCAAGCCAACTGACTTAACTAGCTGATTTAAACAACTAGCCAGCTGGCTAGCCAGATGTCTTATCTAGCTATGTACCTGCATATCCAGGTGAAAATCCAGTTGACCTACTAGCTGACATAACCAGCTATCCAGCAGGCTATCCAGCTGTCTTATCTAGCTGACTTTATGTAGCTAGCCTGCTGGATAGCCAGCTGACTTAACTAGCTGAATTTCCACCTAGCCAGCTGGCTAGCCAGCAGAGTTAGCTGGCTAGTTACATAGCTAGCAGGCAGAGT
>NW_007163825.1:0-383 GCF_000164805.1 Carlito syrichta
ATAACTGGCTAATGATCTAACCAGCTGACTCAACTAGGTGGCTAACGAGGTAGGCAGCTATCTCAACTAGCTGGCTAAAGAGCTAGCCAGCTGACTCAACTAGCTGCCTAACGAGTTAGCCAGCTGTCTCAACAAACTGGCTAACGAGCTAGCCAGCTGACTAAACTAGCTGGTTAACAGGCTAGAATGTTGACACAACTAGCTGGCTAACTAGCTAGCCAGCTAACTCAACTAGATGGCTAATGAGCTAGCCAACTGACTCAACTAGTAGACTTAACTAGCTAGCCAGCTGGTTAGCCAGCTGACTTAACTAGCTAGCAGCTTACCTAGCCAGCTGGGTAGCCAGCTGAATTAACTAGCTGACTTAATCAGCTAGCCAGCTG
>NW_007163826.1:0-400 GCF_000164805.1 Carlito syrichta
TAGCTGTCTTAACTATCTAGCTAGCTGCCATAACAAACTGACTTAACAAGCTAGCTACCTAGCTACCCAGACGACTAAACTAGCTAAAATAACTAGATAGCCAGCTGGCTAGCCATCTGACTTAACTAGGTTTTTAACTAGAAAGTCAGCTGGCTATGCAACTGACTTAATGACGTGATTTAACTAGCTAGCCAGCTAGTTAGCCACCTGACTTAACAAGTTGGCTTAAATAGCTAGGCAGCTGGCTAGCCAGGTGGCTACACTAGCTGACCTATCTAGTTATCTAGCTGGCTAGCCAGGTGATGTAACTAGCTCTCTACCTCTCTATCCACCAGGATAGCCAGCTGAATTAATTAACTGACTGAATTAGCTGGCCAGCTGGCTAGCCAACTGACTTAAC
>NW_007163827.1:0-802 GCF_000164805.1 Carlito syrichta
TAGCTAGTTGGCTGGCTAGCTGGCTAGCCAGCTGACTTAACTAGCAAGCTACCTGGCTGGTTGGTGGCTGTCCAGCTGGCTTAAATAGTTAGGTACCTGACTGGCTAGCCAGCTAGGCAGCTGGCTAGCTAGCTAGCGGGCTTGCCAGCTGGCTAGCCAGCCAACTTAATTACCCAGCTGAGTGACTGGGAAGTCAGATTGCCAGGCAGCTTAACTAGCCATACGGCCAGCTGGCCAGCCGTCTAGCCAGCCAGCTTAACAAGCCAGCCACCCTGCTGGTCAGCCAGCTACAAAGCCAGCTTAACTAGCCGGCCACCTAGCTGACTTGCCTGCTAACCAGCTGGCTTAATTTGACAGCCACCTAGATAGCCAGATGACTTACCATCTGAATTAACTAGCTGACTTAACTAGATAGCCAGCTGGCTACCCAGCTGGCTTAACTAGCTAGGTACCTAGCTAGCCAGCTGGCAAGCCAGCTGACTTAACTATCTGACTTACCTAGCTAGCCAATTGGCTTGCCAGCGGACTTAACTAGGTAGCTAACTAGCTAGCCAGCCATCTACCCAACTCAGTTAACTAGCTGAATTATCTCACCAGCCAGCAAGCTAGCCAGCTGACATGACTAGTCAACTACCTACCTAACTGCTGGCTAGCCAGCAGATATAAAATGCTAGCTACCTAGCTATGGAGCTGGCTAACCAGCTGACTTAACGAGGTGACTTAACTAGCTAGTCAACTCTCTAGTGAGCAGGATAGTTAAGTCAGCTAGCCAGGTGGCTAGCCAGCTGACTCAACTAGCTGA
>NW_007163828.1:0-1533 GCF_000164805.1 Carlito syrichta
CCCTGGTAGTGAACAAGGAATCCATTGCATGGTCATGTATCCCCCTCACCATCTCTTTGTAAACTTTGTAATTGGCTGTCAACCTTTAACTCATCAAACAACATAGTATCAATAAATGTTTGTTCATAGAACCATGTATGAGGATGACTACCAAAATTTACTTATAAAAATTGTGTATTTATTCTTACATGTTTAAGTTTCAGTCATCTGCAAAATACTCTTCATTTACTGCAATACACCTATCAAGATGCTTTTTCCACAGCTCAAAACAGTTTTTAAACTCCTCAATGTTGATGCTTTTTAGTGTTCTGTTCTCTTTGAGAACTTTTTTCATCTGGGTAAAAAGCAGCAACAAAAATCATTCTTAGCAAGATTGGGTGAATAGGGAGAGTTGGGCATAGGAGTCATTCAGGTTTATCAAAACATGCTGAGCACTTCGCGTGGTGTGGGCAGATGTGCTTTTAAATCACCCATTGTGAAATGGGAAAATGCATTGACAGAATCTCCCCCCAGAATTCACTGAAGTCATATGTTGCCTCTCACAATACTCTCTGATATACTGACGCTGAGGTGTTCCTAGAATGCTTATCTTGTGGGAGAAGCCTATACCACAAGGGACTTGCCCTCCAAAAAATAATTTCATTTTTGAGTGGTGGGGGTCCCCTTCAGATATTTTACTTGGATTTATAAGTAAATATGTTTTTGTTTGAACATTAAAAAATGCAGTGGTAAGAACAATATGATGTCTTTTTTTATTTTTATATAGCAATTAGCTAATTTGCTTCATTGTTCACCTTTGTCACTTTCAATTGAAAACAACTTTTTTTCCCCTAGCGATCTTTAGTTTCTTTAAAAAAAAAACAAAACAAAACTGGTCGAAACTATAGGTGCTTGGCTATCTAGCTATTGATATGTGTCTTTTAAACACTCAAAAAATTTAGATAAATAAATTTACTGTTAAGAACTATGTTTCAAGAGTAAACTCACCTGTCATCTTATTAAATAGCAACATTCTAACGTAAGTGACTGAAAACCAGGAAATAACTCTCCAGTCTTAAAATAAAACTTAAAGTTAGCTAACTTGAAAATTGCGTTTATATGGATATTGTTCCCTCCTTCTATTGGTGTAAAGATGAGCTGGATTAGACCTGATGTCTTCTGAGGTTTTTCTATGACATAGTTTCAATTTTGTGTCTAAGATATTTATTTTCTCGCTGAATAACCCGGTGACCAGTATCCAATTAATCTCACCATTAATATTCAATTCAAGACACTGTGTTTTTCGCTTAGCACCTACCAACAGTAGGCTGCAGTGCCAGCTGCTGATTGTGCAAATAACTATGTAAGCACATGCACAGTCATCCTATATTCGTGTGTATATGGCAACTGTAATTTGTAATATGCTAATACACTTTCAATGTGTAAAAAACATTGACCCATATTACATTAATGATGCCACCCTATTCTAGAATTTGTAACTTTTAATTAAGAAAAAATGTAGCACTCTCATCAGCAATACTCATTTTTATAATT
>NW_007163829.1:0-378 GCF_000164805.1 Carlito syrichta
GACTATAACTCCCCCAACGGCCTCGGTGCCAGAGATCAGTTCTCTACCTGTCTCGTTTCCAGGTTGAGGCAGGCAGTGCAAAAGGTTGTTAATTTTGAAAAACTCCAGGAAGTGGTCCAAGACAAAAACGAAAACCCTTCCTCCTTCCTTGATCACCTTACCAAGGCCCTCCAACAATTTACTAATTTAGACCCAGAAACCCCAGACGACTGTCAACTCCTTATACTTATTTCTTCTCCCAAAGCTACCCTGACATTAAAGCTAAGTTTAAAAAAGCTAGATCAAGGGCCCCTTACACCCCAAAATGAGGTTTTGGCTGCCACCTTCAAGGTATACCACAACCAGGACGAAAAGGCTAAGCGGCAAAAATACCAAATG
>NW_007163830.1:0-518 GCF_000164805.1 Carlito syrichta
GGAGTCTTTCTCCTGATATCCAAGCAACTGGAATTCTAGGTCACCAGGAAAAACCTTGGTGTCTTGCTGAGAATGAAGCAGGAATTTCAGTAATGGGAGTCCTCATATATAGAACACTACACGACCTGTTGCTACAGAAGAATAAGTAATCTTGGTTACACAAGGCCTCAATCCCAAAAACCTACAGTCCGTCTTGCTAAGAGATAAAAACCATTCAGGTTTTGGGATTAGGAATCTGGATAGTGGGAGTCCTCATATACAGGAAACTGCACTGTCTGTTGCTTATGGAGAATAGCAATCTGGTTTACACGTGTCCTCCATCCCAATAAAACTTCAGGAATTCTTGCTAAGGACTAAACACGAATTTGGGTTTTTGAAGCATAAACTAAGGAGATGAAATGCTCATATACAGAAAATGCACTGACTTTTCCTAAGAAAGAATAAGGAATGTGGGTGACATGTTTTCTCAATCTCCAAAAAATTATACGGGCGTCTTCCTAAGATCTAAACAATAATCA
>NW_007163831.1:0-455 GCF_000164805.1 Carlito syrichta
CATTGAGACACCTAGTAAAGTCAGCTGCCTAGCCAGCTGGCTATCAAGGTAGCTTGCTAACTAAATCAACTGGCTAGACCGCTGGCTAGCTAGTTAAGTCACCTAGTCAACTCAGCTGGCTATCCAGCTGACAAGCAATATGGCAAGCTAGTAAATTCAGCTGACTAGCAAGCAGGCAAGCTATTTAAGTCAGCTAGTTTAGTCAGCTGGCTAGTCAGCTGGCTAGCTAGATAGCAAGCCAGTTAAGTCTTTTGGCTAGCCAGCTGGTTAGCTAAATAAGACAGCTCATTAAGTCAACTGGCTAGCCAGCTAGCTACCTAGGTAGAGGGCTAGTTAATTCAGATGGCTAGGTAACTGGCTAACTAGTTAAGTCAACTAGTGGATTCAACTGGCTAGCCAGGTGGCTAGCTGGTTATGTCAACTAGTTAACTCAGTTGGCTATCCAGCTGTCTAGC
>NW_007163832.1:0-790 GCF_000164805.1 Carlito syrichta
CAGCCAACGTGTTAAACCAGATAAGTAGTCACCTGAATCGTCAGTCAACAAGTTGTCACCAAGCTAACTCGTTATCCAACTAATTTAGACAGCTAGATAACTCATTACCAAATAGTTAAATAGTAAGCTGACTTGTCAACCAACTCCTTAAGTCAGCTAGCTGTCAGCTAGCTAATTAGCTAGCTAGTTAAGTCAGCTAGCTAAGACAGCTAGTTCACTACTTAGCTAACTATTTAAGTTAGCTACATGAGTCTACTACATAACTATTTAGCGAACTAGTTAACTCAGCTAGTTATTCAGGCAGTTATATTGTTAGCTACCTATTTAATTCAGGTAGTTAAATCAGCTAGGTTACTTGTTAAGACAGCCAGTTAAGTCAACTAGCTAAGTAAATTCAACTAGTTAAGTCAACTAGTTAACTCACCTAGCTACATGATAGCTATCTAGGTATCAAGCTAGTTAAATCAGGTAGTTAAGTCAGATGGTTAACTAGGTAGTTACATAGGTAGGTCAGCTAGTTAAGTCAGGTTGCTAGCTAGTGTAATCAGCAAGTTAAGTCTGCTGGCTAGCCAGATGCCTAGCAGGATAGCTTACTAGTTAAGTCAGCTGTCTAGCCCACTTGCTAGCAAGTTAAGTCACCTAGTTAGGTCAGCTCACTTTCCAGCAGGTTAGCTAGGTACTTAGGTAGCTAAGTCAGCAGACAAACCAGCGGGCTATGTAGGTAGTTAGCTAGTTAAGTCAGCTAGCTAGCCATCAGGTGTGTAGTTATGTCAGCTAGATAAGTCAACTA
>NW_007163833.1:0-693 GCF_000164805.1 Carlito syrichta
TCCGTCATTTTCTTATAGTATTACATTGGATGTTCAAGGTCCATTATATGAGTGAGAACATGTGATATTCTGATCTTTGTTTATGTGTGAGGTCACTCAGTATTATAGACTCTAGTTCCATCCAGGTTGCTGCGAAATTCATGATTTTGTTCTTTTTTATGGCTGCGTAGTATTCCATCGTGTATATGTACCACATTTTTTTAATCCAGTCCTATTTGATGGGCAGCATGGTTGTTTCCAGGTTCTTGCTATTGTGAACAACGCTGCGATAAACATACGTGTGCAGGTATCTTTTTTATAGAGTGATTTGTGTTCTTCAGGGTATATTCCCAGTAGGGGGATTGCAGGGTCATATGGAAGGTCAATTTTTAGAGCTTTTAGGAATCGCCACACTGCTTTCCACAGAGGTTGCACTAGTTTACACTCCCACCAACAGTGTAGAAGTGTTCCCTTTTCACCACACCCTCTCCAGCAGCTGTTATTTTTTGAGTTGTTGATAATTGCCATTCTGACTGGAGTTAGGTGGTATCTCAGTGTGGTTTTGATTTGCATCTCCCTGATGATTAGTGAGGTTGAGCATTTCTTCATGTGTTTGTTGGCTTCTCGAATGTCTTCTTTTGTGAAGTGTCTGTTCATATCTTTTGCCCATTTTATAATGGAGTTGTTTGTTTTCTTCTTTTCAGTACATTCAGT
>NW_007163834.1:0-793 GCF_000164805.1 Carlito syrichta
GTTAAGCCTTTGTCAGACCTAGAGTTGGCAAATACTTTTTCCCAGTCTGTAGGCTGTCTCCCTGCTCTCTTGATGGTTTCTTTGGCTTTGCAGAAGCTTTTCAGTTTAATAAGGTCCCTTTTGTCTATCTTCTCTCTTAAGTCCTGTGGGTTTCGGGTTTTGTACAGGAATTGGATGCCAGTTCCGATTTCCATGAGAGTATTTCCTTCCTTTTCTAAGGTTCTTATGGTTTGACGTTTTACATTTAGGTCTCTGATCCATTTGGAGTTAACCTTTGTGCATGGGGATAGATAGGGGTCCTGTTTCAATCTTCTGCATGTGGTCAGCCAATTTTCCCAGCACCATTTACTGAATAGGTTCTCCTCTCCCCATTGGTAGGTGGTGGGGGCTTTGTCGAAGATGAGTTGGTTGAGAAATTGAGGTTTTGCTTCTGGAATCTCAATTCTGTTCCATTGATCTATATGCCTGTTCCTGTACCAATACCAAGCTGTTTTGATGATTGTAGCTTTATAGTAAAGTTTGAAATCTGGTATTGTGATAGCACCTGCTTTGTTGTTTTTTTTTTTGCTGAGGATTATTCTGGCTATCCTTGGACGTTTGTGTTTCCATATGAATTCCTGTGTTGTGTTTTCTAGGTCTGAGAAGAATGTTGTTGGTAATTTAATGAGTATTGCATTGAATTTCTAGATTGCCTTAGGTAAGATGGACATCTTCACAATGTTGATTCTTCTGATCCATGAGCATGGGATATTTTTCCACTTGTTCATGTCAGCTTTGATTTCGTTGAGCAGTG
>NW_007163835.1:0-1988 GCF_000164805.1 Carlito syrichta
AGCTAGCCAGCTGACTAGCCAACTTAACTAGCTAGCTACACAGCTAGGCAGCTGACTAAGTAGCTGACTTTACTAGAGTACTTTGTCAGCTAGTGAGCTGTCTTTACTAGCTGACTTTAGCTAGCTACCTAGCTAGTCAGCTGTCTTAACTAGCTGAATTATTAAGCTAGCTTCCTAGCTAGCTATCTAGCTAGCCAGCTGACTTAACTAGCTTACTTACATTGTGAGCTAGCTGGCATAACTATCTTACTTAACTAGTTAGCTACCTATCAAGCCAACTGACTTAACAAGCTTCCTTATATAGTTAGCCAGCTGGTTAGCAGGCTGATTTAACTAGCTGATTAATTAGCTAGCCATCTGGCTTTCCAGCTTACTTAACTAGCTAACTAACTAACTAGCTAGTGGGCTAGCTTGCTGACTTGAGTAGCTAACTTAACCAGCTATGCAGCTGACTAGACAGCCTATATAACTAGCTAGCTAACTACCTAGCCAGCTGGCTAGCGAGCTGACTTAACTAGCTGACTTAACTAGCTAGCCAGCTGAAGAGCCAGGTGACTCAACTAGCTGAAATAAATAGTTAGCCAGTTGGCTAGCCAGCTGATTTAAGATCAGTACATAGCTAGTCAACTAGCTAGGCAGCTGACTTGCCTAGATGAGTTAATTAGCTAGCCAGCTGCCTAGCCAGCTGATTTTACTAGCTCACTACCTAGCAAGACAACTGGCTAACCGTCTGACATAATTAGCTGATTTAACTAGATGGCCTGCTTACTAGGCAGCTGATTTACTAGGTTGCTACCTAGCTAGCCAATTGGCTAGCCAGCGACTTAACTCGGTGTCTTAAATAGCTAACCAGCTGACTAGCCAACTGACTTAACTAGGTAGCTACATAGCTAGCCAGCTGGCTAGCCAGCTGTCTTAAGTTGCTGACTTAACTGGTAGCCAGCTGACTTAACTAGCTAGCTACCTAGCCATCCAGCTGTCTAGCCAACTGACTTGCTAGCTGACTTAACCAGCTAGCCAGCTGGCTAGCCAGATGACTTAACTAGCTGACTTAACTTGCTAGCCAACTCCTAGACCAGCTGACATTACTAGCTAGCTATCTACATAGACCACTGGCTTGTCAGCTGACTTAAATATGTAGCTACCAAGCTAAACAGCTGGCTACCAGCTGATTTAACTAGCTAGATATACAGCTAGGCAGCTGTTTAGCCATCTGACTTAACTAGCTTACTTTATTAGCTAGACAACTTACTTAACTAGCTGTCTTAATTAGGCAGCTAACTAGCTAGTCAGCTGACTTCGCTAGATGACTCAACTAGCTAGCTACATAGCCAGCCAACTGACTTAACTAGCTGACTTAACTAGCTAGCTACCTATTCAGCTATCTAGCCAGCCAGATGACTTAGCTAGCTGAAATGACTAGCTAGCCAGCTGGCTAGCCATCTGAATCAACTAGCTTTTCAACTAGCTAGTCAACTGGCTAGCCAACTGACTTAACGAGCTGGCTTAAATAGCTAGCCAGCAATTTATCAAGCTGACTTAACCAGCTGACTTATCTAACTAGCCAACTGGCTTACCAGCTGCTTATCTAGTAGCACCTAATTAGCCAGTTGGTTAGTGAGCTGACTTAATTAGCTAACTTAATGAGGTGCCCAGCTGGCTAGACAGCTGCCTTAACTAGCTACTACTTAGGTAGCCAGCTAGCTATCCAGCTGACTTACCTAGCTGACTTAATCAGCTAGCCAGCTCGTTAGCCAGCTCACTCAACTAGCTGACTTAACTAGTTAGCCAGCTGGCTAGCCACATTACTGAACTAGCTTGCTACCTAGCTAGACAACTGACTAGCCAGCTGACTTAACTAGATGACTCAGCTAGCTAGCTACCGAGACAGTCAACTGACTTAACTAGCTGGCTTATCTAGATAGCTACCTATCTAGCTATCTAGCTAGCCAGTTAACTTAACATGCTGAAATAACTAGCTAGTCAGC
>NW_007163836.1:0-794 GCF_000164805.1 Carlito syrichta
CCAGGTGACTTGACTAGCTGATTAACTAGTTAGCCTGCAGGCTAGCCAGCTGACTGAACTTGCTAGCTGCCTAGGAAGCCCGCTGGCTTGCCAGCTTACTTAACTAGCTAGTTACCTAGATAACCAGCTGGATTGCCAGCTGACTTAAATAGGTGACTTAACTAGATAGCCAGTTGGCTAGCCAGCTGACTAAACTAGCTATTTACCTAGTGAGCAAGCTGTCTGGCCAGCTGACTTAACTAGCTGACTTAACTAGCTGACATAGCTAGCTAGTTACCTAGATAGCCAGTTGACTTGACTGGCTGACTTAACTAGCTAGCTACCTAGCTAGGTTGCTAGCTAGCCAGCTAACTTAACTAGCTGTCTTAACTAGCTAGCTAGCTGAATTAACTAGCTCACTTAACTAGTTAGTTATCTATCTAGTCAGCAGACTTAAATAGCTGACTAAACTAGCTAGCGAGCTGGCTAGCCATCTGTCTTTTTTTTAAATTTGGTGTCTCACTCTGTCACCCAGACTGGAGTGCAGTGGCCACTCCTGGCCACCGCAGCATCCACCTGCTGGGCTCCGGCAATACTTCTGCCTCTGCCTTCCAAGTATCCGGAATTACAGGCATGCGCTACCACGCCTGACTGATTATTTGATTTATTTTAGAGATGATGTCTCGCTGCCCAGGTGGGTCTAGAGCCCACGGGCTCAGGCAATCCACTCACCTCAGCCTTCCAAAGACACAGGATTACAGGCTGATCCACCAAGCCCAGCAGAGCCATCTGTCTTAACTATCTTTTAAAATAGC